>NW_027109517.1:33857-34581 GCF_000696795.3 Halyomorpha halys
ATGAAAATATGTACTAACTTTGTTTACTCTCTTCATCAGTGTCAATGATAAAGGCTAGACCTTCTCTGTCTCATTTCTCCTATCCCATCCAATCGTATACGTTTTGAGCTACGTGCCAAAATTGCTTAATTTTGTTAATTATTGTTTTTGCCCTAAAAATCGGAATTGTGAATAACCTTTTCAGGAAATTCTTGAAAATTCAGGAAAAAAAACCATTACAATCGGATAAACGGTATGAAAGCACAGATAATACAAAAAAATAATTTTTATTTTTATATATTAGAATTCATAAAGGGCAGGTTACATTCATGGATAATGTTTTCAATGGTATTTATTTGAAACGATATAAATACACCCTCCGACTTATATGCATACGCATCTATAGTTATAATAATAAATCCCACAAAATCATCGTCGTAAACCCATGTTCCCTGTCGTTAACCCATCAGTTAATTAGGCCTACATCTGGACAAACGACTGACATGGAATCCTCATACAAGACTAAAAAGACAAGAAACAGCTCGTAGATTCCGACTATTGCAACATTTAATAGACAAGCGGTCTAAATTTCCAATTGATTACAAAAGACGGATCTACATGACTATTATGAGGCCCATCTGGACATAAGGAGTTGAGCTTTGGGGCTCCACTAAACCATCAAATTCCTCCCGAATCCAATCCTTACAGTCCAAAATTCTTCGTAAAATCCTTAATGTTCTTTACT
>NW_027109517.1:36761-37255 GCF_000696795.3 Halyomorpha halys
CTATAGGCGTGATGTAACAACAATTTATAGAAACTTCGCTCTATAGGAGTCCCGGGTGGAAAAAAATCTGATCCAAGACGCGCATCAAAAAATTTGCATATACACCCCAGTGAGATATTATACAATCGGACAAGATCGGATAGTCTCGGGTTTTCCCGTTCGAATCGGATGTTTCTATTTTTCGTTTTTCCCCTTTAGTTAAACATACAATTTTTTTATACTTTATAAATAAGGTCACTCGTCCAATTGGAGTGGAAAGCGGCGAATCGCAAACCAATGATTTCGAGCGAATGCTTCTCATCCATTACCTCAGTATTCATCTGGATTCGTATTAGACGAAATGGTTCTTCGAAAAGGTTTTCTGATGAGGAGTTTTTAGCAATGGAATTATCACCTTTGATTTATCGACGTATCTGGCAAAGGCGATATCGACAAAGACGGAAAATGTGGGTGAATCACATTTACACAAAATGAAACGAGATCGGTATTTTTTT
>NW_027109518.1:0-4405 GCF_000696795.3 Halyomorpha halys
ACTAAATTAAAAATATTTTTTAAATGTTGAAATAAACTCTATATAATGTTTAATTAAGGGGTCCCGATATTTTCTTGAATTCAAAGCAAACCAATTAAGTATGTTTATTTAATTATATGTGACATATTTAATTAATTAGATCACTGTAAAATGGTGACTTGAGCAAAGAAAACCAGTTATTTATGAATTAAAAAATCGAATCAGGTCATAAATGATTTGAAATTCATATTTGAGCTCGGAAGCTAATAACTATCTATGTAGTCATAATTTCCTTCTTAGATTTAGTACTGCTCTTACTCCGGGCAATTGTGACGCAAGTCCAATGCGCTGGCCAGTGGAGATTGTAAAACCGGCGAGAAAATTGTGAAACCCCAAATGCCGCCATTAAATACATATATGTATGAGGTGTCACAACAATAATCACATGATGATATAGAGGCTATAATAATTATTATTATTGCACATATATGAGTCTACTTGATGTGAATTCCCATAAGAATTCTATTTCCCAAAACAGAATGATTTATTTTCACCATACAGGACCCAGGTGGTAGCAGGGTGGAGAAGACATGGCGGAATCTTGTCTGCTGTCAGAATCAATTCCGCACATGACGTCTGCCAAGTTCTTGCTTGGAAGGAATATCTACTATGGTTACAATCGTCTATCAAGAATTGGAAAACAAATTTAAATTTCTGAATATCAGGCCTTATAAGAAGCGACCATTGATAGACGGAATGTCGAAACCATCACCACTGGCAAGAATTCCCATATTTTGCATATCTCTAAGATAGAAAAATGTTATGTTAAATGTAAAATGTTTTACCTTGTTAAATGTTATAAATATAAGATTGTGAACACACATATTTAAAGTCATGGTAAATGCAAAAGAGCTCCTAGCGGATTTTCTGAGCAGTTTTTTTTTTATAAACTTTCCTTCCAAAACTTCATGGTATTGCTTACTTATAAGTTTTAATTAAAATAATTTATTACAACATGCCTAAATTGAGTGAAAAGTGGAAGTTGCGTGCAAGATTGGCTACTTAGTGCCTTGTTGATCTTCTAACTTGTGAGGAAGAGAGTCAAGATGAACTAATTGACAACTGCTATTACACTATTATTATTGTCATTCATTTCTTTATTAATTTAAAAAACATCCAAAACAATATTAACACGCAAAAAACACAAACAGTGATGACGAACTCAGCCGGTTTGTTGCGTGACGTCTTTCTCCAATTAACAGACCTAATAACAGATTCTCAACCATTTTACATCGTTTACCATGGTAAAAGAAGGAAATATTTCTCAATTTAACATAAGTTTTTCCATTAAACACGCTTTAAAATGTTAAACCAAAGATCATGAATAGAAATAGGAGTAGCATCAGACTCATTTGGTAGCCGAAAAAATTCGGAAATATCAGGAAATAGGTGAGGAACTAAAACAACTACGTGAACTTGAGAAAGTTAGAGTGCTATCGTTGATTACCAATGGTTCGATTCCGGAAACGACTCTTAAGAGCATTAAGAACCTAGTCTGTTATTAAATATCCTGGAACTGTTGTATTAGCAGTGTGGCTCGGTGAGCATAGAAATAATTATAATGAAAATTCTTAAACAATAATAATGAAACAGAATGGGGAATAACATTACTTAACTCTTACAAAAACATCAACATCCATAGCGACATTAATATAAACAAACAACCATTTTTAAAAACGAAAATTAATTTTTTATGTTATTTTAAAATCCCTGTATAGTAAGTAAGTGCAATAGTTAACGAGTTTAATGTTTATTGGTTTTTAAAAAAAAAATATTTTTAACATAAAAAAACATGTCCAACCACTCCTGAGTGTGTAAGATCTTTAAATTGTTTTTTATATTCCTTTACAAAAAATTAAAATTTTACTATCCGACATTGTTTTTCATATATATTTTAACAAGCTGGGACAGCATTTAAATATTGAAAATAATTGAAATGTGAACAAAACTCAGAAAATGAATTTATTTTTTTACTACTAACCAGTTAAAAAAATAATTAAAAATCGATATAACATCTAATGGTTAATTTCATAATTCAAAATTAGAAAATTGATCAATTAAAAAAACTTAAGAATTTACAAAGTGATTATTTAGTGGGTGGCACAACATTTACGGAGTTGTCATGGGCTCAAAAATATTTTATAAAATGTACAGATAAAATCACGTACAGAAAATATTCAAAATGTAACACATTTTTTTAGGAAAGTCTTTCGTGAAAAGTGATAAGAGTGCTTAGACTGACACAAGTTCGTAATGTTTTACCCTCTCACTTAGATTTGAGGTATTGGTGTTGAAGAATACCAATAATAAAATTATTACGCCTAAGTATTGTTACTAATACTCACAAATATTACCATTTTTTTCATTTATTTTAAAAATAAGTAATTGAAATTTAAGAAATCTATAATTTTCTCGAAAATATATATTCTAATTTTACAGTATTTATACCGATTTCAGGCTTGAACACCAGTAGAAAAGCCAAAGCATTTTTGAGAAAAATAATTGATCAATAAAAAAGAAACCGAAAGAAAAAGAAATATAAAATTACAATTAACCCAAAGTATACTTACCGAACTTACGATCTTTATTCTGTAAAAGCTGAAAACAAGACAATGTATATTTATATGTTATATATAATATGAATAAATTTATATATTAATTAAAGATATTTATTTATTTATTTCTCAAATCTTATGTATTTTTTCATTTATTTATTTATTTGTATTCTTATTTTATTTTAGTATGAATGTGATCAGTTATCACTATTACCTATTGCCCAACTAGTTTGTGGCAGATAGTAATATCTATCAATAAATAAAGTTTTGAAAAAAAAAAATTGTATATTATATATATTTATATTTATTTTTTATTAGATATTGATATGTAGTTAATATAAACGTATATATTATATACATGTTGACAGTATGTGAATGAACTGTATCTCGAGAACTATTTGACGTAATTTATTGATTTATTTTATAAATTTTAGAAAATTTCCTTACAAAATGTTCTATACAGATTTTTGGCGTTACAGATACTTTTAAGGATAAGTAGCTCTGAATGAAAAATGAGTGAAAATGTTTGGATTTTCTCGAAAAACTTCAAGGGGCTTGCACCTTAAATACGTCAATATTTACATTTTAACAACAATTTAAATCTTGTATATCCTTGATAGAAAAATGGAATTATTTCTTAACAGTAAATTTTTTTTTTTTTTTACTAACTAAAAAATGAATTTTCAGTCGCCTGTTTTTATTTCCACTTACCATGGTCGGCAGTGTCTTCAATTTTGATTCTTAAATATATATAGTTTTCATTAAATAAAAAATTAGGGCGTAATAATTTTTTTTTTCTCTATTGACAATAAATAGTATCATTATCACCGACTATTATAACTAATTTTTTATGTATATATATATAAATATATATAACTTATAAGATATATTATATACAGACTATATTTACATATTGCTGTTATGTTATTGAGGATGCCATCCCACTATGATGCATCGTCCCCAAGGAGACGATTAGCATATTTCATCAGAGGTATATGGGAATCCTACGACCCTACCTTACTTAATGGTCTCTTACACAACTTGAAAAATTATTTCGTCAACTATCGTAATAGTGTGCTGGTAAACAGAACATATCGTTAACATTGATGGTTAGTTTGACGGCTATATCTACTGTCAATAAGGATTTCCTTTCCTTTGCTTCCATACTTTCTACAGTATCACCTTAGCACACTAAGGTGTCCTTAAGATCCCATTTTCGTATCATATTTCATTGCTTGTTCATTTTTTGATTCTCACCTCACATGGATACTTTCTCTTTTTATTATGAAGGTATCATTTTAGGCTCTTCTCGAACGGTAATGGTAATAGCGACGTATTTGGTCAATGCTAAGCAATAGCTCAGAAAAAAAAGAATAAGTTTAGCCTAAGAGTCATGGTGGTCATTTTTACATAGTGGTTATAATTGTTGATTGTTCTCATTATAATTGATTATTCTATGAATGTTTAGGCATTTGTGAACTATTAAATAATTGATTAATTTAAAATCCTTTTATGAGTTTAATTTGGATTTATTTTTGAAAATGGGAAACGATTTTTTTTTTACTCTTTTGCCAACCTGTTGGCAATAGTTCATTGTATTGATATTTCTTGTGATTTTTGGGCAGAAGATTTTATTTTTTATTGATTGATAGATTTATTTATTGATAGATATTACAATCTGCCACACAGTTGTATCAATAGGTAATATTGATGAATGATCTCATACATACTAAAATAAAAAAAAAAAAATGAATAAGTAAAAAAAAATAAAATAAATGAAAATAAAAAAAAATTAAAAATTAAAAAAAAAA
>NW_027109519.1:0-1342 GCF_000696795.3 Halyomorpha halys
CAATTTCTTTTAATTTTTTTAATTACTTTTGTTTATAATAATAAACTGAAATTAAAAAAAACCTTTAACATTTGATAATTTTTCAATATAAAACAAAAGTTTAATAATAAGTTCTATTTTTCAGATGGGCTGGAAAGAAGAAATGTGGGATGGAGGAGAAATTAAAACAGACAGAGTTAAAAAAAAGAAGAAAAATAAAAACGAAGATTTAATTGCTAGTTAGTTTAGTTATTAGATTGTATTAGTATTTTGCCTCAGTGGAATACACAAACGTGTAGATACAGACTTTTTTTTTTTTTGTTTTCATGCATTTGTTGGTTTACTAAAGTAACAAACTTTAGGTTAGATTAGGTATTTTCCTAACTAAATCTTTTCCTTATTTTAAATCTTAAATATTTTCCTTATTATAAATCTTTCCCTTTTTTTTGGTATCTTTTTTTTTCCAAAACAGCACTTCTTTTTCTTTTCTTTAAACTAGAAATTTAGACGATCTTCCTTCTGAAAACTATAACTTGAGCATTAGACAAAAATAAAAATTAAATTAAATTGTTTGACTTTGTCTGGCTCTGTTTAAATTTTTTTTTAACTGTATTTAATTTAATAATACCCCTCTTATTCCTGTAGAACAGATCCGTTACTTAGGTGTACATCTGGACAAACGACTGACATGGAATATATATGGAATAATATACAAGACTAAAAAGACAAGAAACTCCTCGTCGATTCCGACTATTACAACATTTACTAGACAAACGGTCTAAATTGCCAATCCATTACAAAAGACTGATATACATGATTATTATAAGGTCTATCTGAACACTAAACCATCAAAATCCTTCCGAATCCAATCCTTACAGTCCAAAATATCCCGTAAAATACTTAATGCTCCTTACTTTATCACAAATCAAGTCATCCATCATGACCTCAATGTTCCATATGTTGCCGATTTGGCCAGAACCAGATACCATTCCTTCCATGATAAACTTCTCAACCACCCAAATTCACTTGTTTCTAACCTGGCTTCTCCTTCATTACCTAATAATCCTCCTAGGCGTCTAGCCTCGAGATCTTCTCCTCTAGAAATGTTATTGGAGTTCTATCAATGGATAGATTCTCCACATGTTTGTATCGTGTCATTATATCACCTACAGGAAATTTACTTGTTGTATATATTTGTATACAGTTGTAAATAACAATAAATAAATTATTTTTAAAAAAAACATTATTTAATTGATAGATATTGCAATCTGCCACACTATTGTGAGCTATAGGTAATAGTAATGATCACATTCATAATAAAATAAGAATGAAAATAAATAAATAAATAATAAAAAAAAAAAAA
>NW_027109520.1:0-1897 GCF_000696795.3 Halyomorpha halys
AAAAATTTTGAATTCGAGTTACTTACTGTCAGCAACATCTAGACCAACATGTAGACTGTAACGTACCATTAAATTATTATTAACACACACAAATTCGATACAAATATACTCACAACATTTATTTTCAAAACCTCTCCAACATTTGGGCCTACCATTTTCAAGGAGACAATCTTAAATATTGATGTATTCTTTAAAATAAAATTCTGCAGGTTAATTGCTCATTACATATAAAACTTTTTATATTTTAAATCTAAAACCTTTTCACATAAATAATTGTCTTTATTTCTACATACTAACTTCATTCATAACAGAAACTACCAGAATTCAACAGGTTAGTCTGCCTACCTGTTATAAATGTTTAACACATATTTTTGTATTTGATGGACACCGGATTACCATATAATTTAGCAACTTCATTAAACAATAATCGCCCTCACATTCCCGAAATATTTTATTACCATGAGAAAACAAATAAGTATGAATATATACAACCAAGTGTATAGATTGATAGATTAAATACATAGATTAGCCTACCACAGGTGTTGTTAACACGGTTAAGTTAAGGTTAAGTCAACTCTCCTGTTATTATCAAGCTTCCATTAACACTGGGGTGATTTAAGAAGTGTGGAGACAGCAAAAGGAGACCAATAGACCAATCAGAAGACATTCAGGTTAGTCCTAGTTAATTAGTTAAATAGTGCGTGAAGTGACAATCTGCCTTCCAATACCTTCTCGTTCTTCACTGAGGTTGTACCTTGTGCTGTAGGGTACCAGTTTATCGCTGGAGGTATTCCCTACAGTCAATCGGGCAGCGTGTCCCTCACTGAAATTTCCACACTCCATGCTACATTTTTTACCCATCACTGCCAAGAAGCCTCGTACTAGGACCAGCGCCAAACATAGCGCCACACAAATTCAGATCCTAGCCGAACAGCTAGAGAGCTGTTGAGGCAGAGGCCTCCTTCAGATGAAGAAATAGAGACGGAACTTGTTGAAAATCATGAAGTCAAAGGAGCGAAGAAGAGGGGACCTTCTCAGGACGAAGGGAAATTTATTCCCACTACGAAGACATTCCGGCTGAGGGCTGTTCCTGGTCTACCTCAAAACTCTGGGATACCTGTGGATCCCAACATGTACGACCCGCTCTTACAGCTGAGAGAAGCTGCAACACCAGCGGTGCGGCGACCACCTCCTATCATCATTTCGCCACCTATCTCGCAGCCTTCGATTAAGGAAATGTTGAAGACCATCAACATTACTAAATTTTCAACAAACGCCTCAAGAAAGGAGATCTGTATCTGACCACTGTATCTGACCAACGAAAAAGGACTACAAGGCAGCCACTCTGTTACTAATATCAAATGAAGTAGTCCAATTCCACTCCTTCTCCCCTCGTGGTAAAAAGAGGTCGAAAAAGTTCATTTTATACGGATTCGACGTCGAACATAACGTTGAAGACAGAGCTACAGAACTGAAAAATCACCTTCCAGGATTTAGAATGGCAGGAGATTAACTCTCTCGGGCTCTGCAGCCATCTTAACCCATTTTATTCCCCAGTGGAGTGGCCCTCCCCGTTCTTTGTACCCCCGGCCAGCGGCTCCTGGGCCAATTTTGTAACCCCCCCCTTCAGCGGACCCAGCCCAACCCCTTTATAATGTCATATGGTAAAAGAAAGGGCACCAGTTTCATGTTTATATACTCACGTATAAATTAATATTGTTATATTTATATATTTTCAACAAAGGTCAGAAAAAAAAATTTGATTTACCTTATAATCGTATACAATTTACCTTATAATAATGCCACGAGGTAATATTTCACTTGTATACATATATCATCCTTGTAATATGTATCTATATATTATACGAATAAATAAATAAAGGAGGTTACGAAAAAA
>NW_027109520.1:3302-4269 GCF_000696795.3 Halyomorpha halys
TAATTTTGTATTACTACTAATTAACTTTGTAATACTACTAATTTTGTATTAATACTAGAATATATAAGCTAATTTCATAGTAATAGTTAATATGTTATATGTTAACATTAACTATTACTATGAAATCAGCTTATATATTCTAGTATAGATAAATGATATTAGGAATGTTCCCGAGTGGTCAGTCAGCATGCATAGGCAAACATCACTATTGCTATCGATTGGCATTTAATATTTAAAAAATAAATAAAAATATAAACAAAATTAATGAAAAATTACAATAGTTTTAAACATACACGATATTCATATAACTTTAAGTTTTAAGTTTTTAACATTTAACTTTTTAGATAATGTTGAAGATATTTAAAATGTTCAACTCTATTTAAATGAAGCGCATGCGCCAATTGTGGGAGGTGTTTAATGTTCATAAATGGCTCACTGAACCCAGATAAAAAAATATAAAATAAATTCTTACATTCAACATATACTATTTTAATTGACTGATAACATTGTGCAAATTAAATACTCATTATTACACAGTTTAAACAGTTAGTTAATCTATATTTTGATAAATATTAATGAATCTACATTTTTTATCATAGTTATAACATGTTTAAATGTAATTCTATTTCATGTTAATATACTTCTTTACATAAATAAAACTCAGGTAGAATGAAATTAACTTTTCAATATACTATCAAGGGTTTAAATGAGCAAAATGATTGAAATTAAATCAAGGGATTGTTTAAAAAAAAAGCAATTAAGTATTAATATATACAACCAAGTGTATAGATTGATAGATTAAATAAATAGAGTAGAGTTTATCAGGTTTAGATCGGTTAGGTTAGAGATCGGTTGTGACAAATAAATTCTTCAGATCGGACAGTTTTTTTTTTTTTTTTTTAGCCACGCCTTCTTGTCTATAGAGGATTTAAATATATATTTAAAATTCTCTGTACACCAATGGATT
>NW_027109521.1:0-1819 GCF_000696795.3 Halyomorpha halys
GAATTATTGAAAATGATTATAGAAAATATTATAACAAAAAAAAAAAACTTGAGAAATGATTTTTAAAAGGAAAAACGTGAGTATATAGATTTCGAAAATAATAACAGATAATAAAATACAAAAGTAATAATAGAAATTATTGACGTAATTTTATTTCACCAAAATAAAGAAAATACTCAACTTTAATCATTAACTAGGGAGGTGAACATTCTTAGAAAATTAGATGTACAGATGTCTATCTATATTTTTTTTTTTTTTTTTAATTATTTAGAAATAAGGATTCAACTAAAATCCATTATACCAGTTATAATGTTTATGTGGACTATAGAAAATTTAATGAAAAAAAAAATAATATGGATACAAAAATTAGGCACTTGGATTAATTGTCTATTTTTTTTTTTTTTTTTTATAAACCTATTTTATGTCTTTCGAAACTTGACGAAATACAATATCACCAGGATTGAAACATAATATTACATAAATTGAGCCCTTCGCTCATCTCATATCAAGAGCCTAAAACAGACTAGGTAAATACAATTATACATATAACTTTTATAAATATTGATTACATACACATATATAACTAAATACAATATAATTGAACCAGAGACTTCGTTATAGGGGAGGATATCATTCTTCTAATAATTTCATTAGCCTAAAAGTTTGGAAATGCGGTATCTCAGATTAATCTTGCAACTTCGAAAAATAATTATAAAACATGATCAGCTATAAAGTAGTTTATGACGTTTATTTTCGTAGTTGTAGTTTTCATGAAATTTTCTAAAATAATATATTCATATCTGAATTTCATAAAAACTACTACCCCTACGAAGATGAGTGCCATAAACTATTTTATAGTAAGATAAATTTCCTTTATTTGGAGAGTTGGCCGACATATGTGCGTCTTATAGGACTAATGATATATTTTTACAAAAATCCAACATTTTATACGAACAACTAGAAATTAACATTTTGTGAGTTTATTTCGTCAAATATCATAAAAACTACTACTTCTATAAAGATAAACATTATTAACTATTTTATAGTAAATTTAGCTAGCTTTAATTTGAGTGCTGGCAGACATCTGTACGTCCAATGGTTTCTGACATAAAGTTTTTCATAAAGCAAACTTATTGTCCGAACAACTATAAATCAATTTATTTTAGAAAATATCATGAAAACTACTATTCTTACGAAGGTAAAGATAATAAACTACTTTTTAGTACATTAAACTAGCTTTAATTTGATTGCTAATAGACATCTGTTCGTCACATAGTTCCTGAGGTATATATTTCTCAAAAAAAATAACTAACTACTGATATTTCAGTACATTTTAATGAAATGTTGCTTTTTAAAAGGCTCGTTAACTGTTAGACGTAAATAGTTCTATTAGGGATAATATTTGAGCAAATTTACTCTTCTTTAAATAATGTTCTTTTAGATTTTCTAGTGTTGTTGGTAGTTTTTAAGATATAGAGCCCCGAATGGAAAATTAATGTTTTTTTTTTAAGGTTTTGAAACAGCCGCCATTTTTTATTCCCCCTAGCTATACTTGGCAGACTCATCAATTTTGACTAGTAATTATACACAGTTTTCAACTGCCAACTGATAAATGCTTATTCTCTCTATATTTTAATTGATTAAAGAATTAAACGTTCGGATTCAATAATCAACTGTAATTTAAGATTGTATATTTTAGAACTCTATCGATTCGGTGTATCGATACATTGTTTCAAATCTTTTAATTAATTTTAGCAGTTAATTTTTTTTTAACATAGCTCAAAAATATATTTATGAAGCAGTACATGTCTAGGTAATT
>NW_027109521.1:3809-4192 GCF_000696795.3 Halyomorpha halys
TTTAACTGATTTTGAACAAAAACAAGGCGAAAATATGGAGTTTTAAGAATTTAAAAGTCATCTTAAAAATATGAATCTTTTTAAGTTCTCAGTCTGTCTTCTGCGTTCAAAAAGTTTAAAGCAAAGTTTAATATGAGCCCTTACCCTTTTCGATATTGCTACACTTAAATTATTAAAAGCTAAACATATTGCTAGCGTAATTCAAAAATGTACCAAATTAAAATAAAATAATTGGAGAAGTTTGTCGGGGGGTGCGGTCAGCAAAGAACAAAATAAATTTAAAAAAAACATATTTATTTATTTTATGCCGACGTTTCGACCTGAGTTTCAGGTCTTCATCAGGTCTATAGAACAAAAGAGATAACAACAACATTTAGAGTAAC
>NW_027109522.1:0-419 GCF_000696795.3 Halyomorpha halys
TATTATATTATATTATATAACTAACAACTAGTTTTTCAGTATATTTTTCTTTTAAGAAAACTGTGTCTCTAGAACCATTGAAAGTTAATAGTTCTACTAGGGCTCATATTTTAGTAGATTTACTCTACTTTAAATGATGTTCTATTAGGTTTTCTAGTGTTTTAGGTTGTTTCAATGATATGGAGTTATGAATAGAAAAAAATTGAAAAAAAATGTGTAACATTTTAAAGTAGCTGCCAATTTTTTATTTTCTCCCTACCTAATTATAATGAATAATCGGAGTGAAGTAATTCAGATACCTCTTTGGGTTCTTTATTAGTAGCATGTAAGTAGAGGGTTTATTTACAATCGAAAGCAATTTTGAAAAGGTTATTAGCACTAAACTTAATATTCAAAAACAAAGATTGAATTGGTGCACT
>NW_027109522.1:2890-3363 GCF_000696795.3 Halyomorpha halys
GCAGTGGTCAGATTCTCCACTCAAGTTGAGTGTTTGCGGCTTTAGCGCACTTGCTCAGCCTCCACTGGCTCACTACCAGTAATGCGACGAGAGGGATGCGCTGGGGACATTTAAGCTCTGCTCAACCCCTCAGAGTGTAAATGAGATTAGAGATTATACTATTTTATCATTATGTTATTTTATTTATTTATTTTTCATACAGATAGTTTGATTATGTTCATTCTGCTTATTCTTATGTTTGTATATATTTTAAGAATTTATTTTAGTATATATGAGGTCAGTCATAACAACTACCTATTGCCCACAACTGTGTGGCAGATTGTAATATCTATCAATAAATAAAAATAAGTACAAAAAAAAATTATAAATAGTGTTCATCGAAGTAATTAAAAATTTGAGTTAAATAACTGCCCTTTTTTCAGCCTGGTTCTTGTAATGATAGCAATAGAGTACAGAATTGCCTCGTAATAATA
>NW_027109522.1:3413-3793 GCF_000696795.3 Halyomorpha halys
TCTGAGAATATTCTATTTTTAATCTCTTTCTTATATTATTTTATTTTGTTTTTTTGTTTAAGCAGGATTTTATTTTGTAATTAACTTGTATTTATAGTATCATTTTATGAACCTAATATTTCCAATGGACATACATTTTCATTTCATTCTTATTATTTCATTAGCCTTTTCTTTTTTTTTCTTCTTATTTTATCTCTTTTTTTTTTTAAGAAGTAAATATGTTTAAAAATATTCTTTAATTTTTTTAGTTATCTCTTGTACTTGTTTTCACAAAACCTATATTGTACCCAGAAACCTGAATAATTTGAATTGCCCAATGAGACACTGTAGTCTCATAGCATCATGGCTTATTGTGAAATTGTAAATAATTCAACAATAAT
>NW_027109523.1:0-2982 GCF_000696795.3 Halyomorpha halys
AACTCACCAGGAGAAGATAAAGGAAGAAAATAAAGATAAACAATTAATGAAATCTCAAGTAATTTCTCTTTATATAATATAATTGAATTAATCAAGAATCCTATGATTCTTTTAGTTGTAATATTTCGTTTTGATTTCCAATACATTCTCTTGAGTTCAACATTGTTATTTAGCTAATATTCACAATTAATTAATTTACTAACACCGTTGTAACCAGGTTTAGCATATACCAATATATTGTGTTTTTTTATAATTTTATCTTAAGTTATTATGGATTTCTATAATAGTAAGATGGTTGAAGTTGGTTGAAAAAATCAATTTTTCGCTCCAGGTTTTCACCGGGCTAAAAAAGTTCCTAACAACAGAAATGGAACAAGTAGAGAAAACAGATAACATGAAATAAACATCAATTAAATATGATTTAAATTATACAAAAATTTATTTAAAAACGTACAAAGTAAAATAAAATATATAGAGAAAAGTATAAATAAATAAGAACTACAAAAAGGTGTTAGACAATAACAGAATTAACAACGAATAAAAAATAAATATAAATATATAGTACACACTAAAAGACGAATAAAGGGGAATAGGAAGGAAATAATTAACGAAATAGGACTACCGCCTTACTGAATAAAGGCCAGCACAAAAATGAAGCTGAAGGAAAATAAGAAGACAAAAAAGATACTGGAAGATTATTGATTGACCGTGTGTAAAGATGAAAGGAATATGGTCCGGGTGCGGTCAAAAAAACTCAAATAGTAGAATTATACTATTTTATTGAGCCAACGTTTCGCCCCACGTTGCAGAGCTTCGTCAGGGCTAAAAAAGATACAAACACATAGTTACAAAAGGAATAAAAAAGAAGAGAAAAAAAAAAACATAAGTGTAAAATAACAGGGGTATAAAATGTAAAAAAGTAAGATATAATAAGAAAAATCAAAGGTTGTAAATAGTAAATGAAAAGGGTAATAGTAAAAAAAAAGATAAATTTAATTTAAAAATTCCTAATATTATCTTTGATTTAACATTTTTTTGTATCTGTTGCTTTCAAATTTTACATATTTGTTAACTACCAATCCCCTCCACTCCTCTATCCTGGATGTCTTCTCATACGCCTTCAGCTTAAATTTGCTAGGCCTCATGTCCTTACCTGCGTTCAGTACGCTCCCGTTTTCTTGACCTTTATTTTCTCTTATTCCTCTATCTCTGCCTTTTAGTGTGTAATGTATTTTTAATTTTTTTTTTTACTATTTCCGTTTCCATATATTTACTATACGATAATAGTATATTGGGAATTGGTGGTTAGCAAATAAGTAACATTTTAAAGCAAAAAGATGTTATAGTAAAGATAATATTAGAAAGTTTAAATTTAAATTTATCCTTTTTTTCTTCATATCCTCCTTCAGCTTCATTTTGTTGCTCCCTGAGTTCAGTAAGGTGGTAATCCTACTTTGTAATTTATTTTCCTTTTTTTCTTCCTATTCCCTTTTATTCGTCATTCAATGTGTATTGTATTTACATTTTTTTTAAATCTACTTTTTTATTTATAATTATTTCCGTTTGCATATATTGTTTAATATCTTTTTGTAGTTCTTGTCTATTTATAATTTTCACTGTACATATTATTTTTTATTTTTTTTTTAAATTTACTTTGTTATTTTTATATAAATTTTCTCAGATTTTAAATCATATTTAATTACACCTTAATTCACATTTATTTCATGTTATCTATTATCTTACGTTGTTACGCCCTGCAAAGTGGGGCTCACATTAAATATTTTAAATAGGATTTTTTTTATCATGATCGGACCATCTTAGTTTTATATATTAAACACGATCAATCAACGACATCTCGATATTACATATTTCCTTTTTCTTTATACACTGCTCAATTAATATTCTCCTATTAATCATGCAGCCCATAGCATTTATGTTGCTTGCAATGATACAATATAGTAAACAAATTATCTAGCAATAGCACTATATTCATTTATTTTAATATTATTTCCATAGGGAGGAATTAGCAGAGTTACGCGTTAACCTTCCTCAGCCTACGTTAATATCAGTTTAGCTTAGATTTGCCTCAAGGACAATAGTACTCTATACTATTCCCTCACCTGAGCACATTAAGAAGGAAGTGAAGTGGCTATTGCCCAGAAGAGGCCATACAACCCCTTGCCCCTGGACCTCACCCTAGGCCCTGAGGACAATGTTATCAGCCACAGGACTGGCCGCTTTGGGGGCCCAGCGCTCCTGCAATCTAATCCTTAATCTTATCTTTACAGGCCAATGGTCCTCAACCTCTATCAGGGCTTATCTTACTCAGGTCTCTTCGTTATTCTAATAATATCTCCTTCAATAATAATGTTACATTATAATACTGAGAAATATTGAAGTAAGAATGTATCCACATTAATATGATTACAATAACACAAAAAGAAAAGAATAACGTTGTATGTACCTGAAAGGTCATTAATTTTGTTGAAAAAGCAGTCATATGTGTATTTTTTAGTTATTTGATAGTCGTTAGCCATCCTAACTCATTAAAAATAACGCTTGTATGAAAAGCAACTCCAACTTAATACAATACGCTACTTCACTTTAAAATGTGCTGGTTGGGTTGATGAGTGGACTGTATGTAATTTAAATGAAAAAAAAACGAAATTTATTTATTTATTTAATACCAGATCGACCTGGTAGGCTTAATGGTTAATGTAAAAGGTTTTTTTATAGTCTCATTCAAAAGATACCCCTAACTATATACAATGTTATTGATTAAAATAAAATTAAGATAAAATAAATAAAATAAAAATAATAATTCATCATAAAAGATAAAAGGAGGTTAAGAACAAAAACAATGACATTTTTGGATTAAATAAAATATTATATTAATGGAAAAAAACGTAAATGAATTTAAGATAATGATGAAGGGAAAAATAAAGAAATTAAAATAAAATTTTAGAGTTACAATATCAGAAC
>NW_027109523.1:3342-4524 GCF_000696795.3 Halyomorpha halys
AAAAAGATTATTTCAGAAAAATGCGAACAGAAAAAATAAATAAAATATTAGTAATGACAATAATAGAAATAGATAAATATATAATTTATAACAGGATGTCTTGCAGCAGCCTGGGCTTCATATGTTCATTCGGGTTGTGGTTGGATATCTCAAGTTGTAGGTCACTGCTCCTATGAATCTATTGAACATTAACGAGGTTGTATCGAGTGAATAAGAGAGAAACATACTAGGATATATTGTATAATATACATGATTATAAGGAGGTAGCAAAAAACAAAAATACACACAAAAAAAAGTGTACATTAGGTTAATTTTATAATTTTGAATTAGGACCATTGGAGAAACTAACATTCATACGAAGATTAAGTTTAAATTAAGTAAGAATAAAAATTAGAGTAAGCTCACTTACGCAGGTGTTTTTAATATTTTATCTCATTATCTTTCTCTCTCCCGGCTCCCTTCCCTAGCCAGGGAACCACTTCCTGAATGGTGCTTTCCTCTCATCTGTTTTCCACAGCAAGCTAGACAGTATTTTTTACTATATTAGGCAAAAAGGTCGCAAATGACGGGTCGGGGAGGAGAGGATCCTACGTTTTTTCAATGAAACAACGCTATACTGACAAATCTGTATATAAAGAGGTGAATATTAGTTTTAAATGACTTATCAGGGTCGTCAATTATTAACTTTTCTTCTTATATCTATTATAAATTAAAAAAAAAATTGATGGACGTTCACTTTTTTATTTTTTTATAATAATTAAATTAATAAATATTTTCTAAATTTTAAGAGTTGGAATTATGAATATAAAATAAAAGAATACGATTGAAAGTTCTTAAATTTAAGTTTCTTTATATAGCAATAATGTTGAGCATGTGATACCATTTTATATATGAATAAACGAACATACACAAATATATAATTATTCTAAAGTATTACTTCACCTGTAAGTCATGAACGAAAAGTAAAATAAATTATTTAATAATAAATAATTCAAAACACTATCCAAATTATAGTCTCGAAACATTTATTTCTTTTACACGTCCAACGTTTCGGCCTATATAATTAATTAATTATAGTAATAAAAGTGTAATAATAGTGTTTAAAGAGAAATAATTTTGACTGTGGTTTTTAATGGATATGTGACTTATTAGATATAAATGTTTTGACCTGGGCAGAATAGC
>NW_027109523.1:5689-7729 GCF_000696795.3 Halyomorpha halys
TATATAAATATAACGAGACGAAGATGTGATAGGTAGAATTGGCTAAGGATGATCTTGTAAGAATAAGTTAGTTACATATATATCACCCCTCGCCCCCCTTAGATGACAGAAATGGCCAGGATATGAGTAAAAAAGAAGATAGGCGACGACTAATTGGCATCGGCAAAGAACCTTTGGGTTCTGATAATCAATACCTTTTATTTTATTATGATTTTTTTCTAAATATATCAAAACTATATTGGAAACCCTAGTAAGAAAAAAATGTTTTTATTTGTTTCTAAATCCCTTCTTCCACTCCTAAACTAAAGATTAAAATAAATCACTTTATCCCATAAGCCCGTTGTTTTTATAGCGGCTTTAGCATGAAAAAACCAATCAATATCTAATCAGCTTAGGTATGGTGGAGATTCTACTCCAAGTCAGTAAGTGGGGGAACTTGTTGCTGTTTAAGGTGATTCCTTTTGGCAGACGGTACTCAGGTTACTCACCTACCGGTGTTAACCTATTAATTTTACACACAATAAAATAACCTATGAAATCTGTGAGCTAGCTTAAACTCAGTGTTTGAGAGGATATACCTGTGGCTTAGAGAAGTAAAAAGCAATGTTTATTTTTATGAGGTTTCTTATTATTTTATCCATTTGCCCTTATTTTATTAAATATATTGTTGTCATATGAGCAAAAAAAACACGAAAAAATGTTCTTAAGAACCCGTAACTACAGTATTTTTTTACCACGGCAATACATATTTATCCTGTTTCCTAAAAACCGTTCAGTTTGTTTTTTAAATTAATTTTTCTTAGGGCCTGGAAGTTTGACATAGTTTATTGTTTAAAGACCCTTAATATATATTAATCTAAAATCAACTTTAGATTATTTTAATAATATATTCATAATTAGCATCATTTTATATTTTTCATTTTGAATCAAGTACAAGAGCTACCAGTCATATATGATACCCTATCTATAAAAGACGATTAAAGGATACCTTATAAATTAGTGATAGTTTTAAATTTGTTAGATAAACAATCCTGCATGATTAGAAGGATCCACAAGGACTTAGTAAAGGAGCAGACGGGGATATTGAGGAAGGAAGCCGGAGGATGATGATTTCCAATCTATTTCAAATCGAGACAATCGATATTTAATTAATTTTAGTGTCCAAGTCTAGTAATTGATTTTGACTGGACAATTGTGGAAATTAATTTAATTACATTTTAATCGGTCAAATCCCCACCTCTCTTTTTTTTATATAATTTTACTAACCATTATGAATGTAAAGAATTACTTCTCCATTTTGTAAGTATTATTTGAAGTTAAGGCCGTGGGTGGCTCCGTGGTAATGCACTTTGCTACTAACTCCAATGATCCGTGTTCGACTGTGACAGATAAATATTTATTCTGTTACTATAGAAGTGAGTCAGCCCTCCGGGGTCCATCTAGCCTTATAATGTGAGTAACCTTAAATGAATAAAAGTCTGAGGGTCAAGCGTGATTCTGACCAAATCGCCTCCTTGCACAACCGTTGGTCTGGTAACAGTACTTCCTTACAATGTGATTCCTGATTCTTCAGGCTACAAATTTAATTTAAATTTGAAGATAAACCTCAAAAGCCGCCTGAATACCCATCCTCCTACCGTCCTATCGCTTTGTTACCTATCATGGGCATCCTTGAGAAACTCATCTTAAGACGCATGTACCCTGTCCTTGATTCCAACCACATAATCCCAGATCACCAGTTTGGTTTCCGAACATCACACTCCACTATCCAGCAATGCCATCGTGTGGTTGATGTTTTCTCGTCTTCATTGGAGCGCGGAATGTACTGCTCGGGAGTCTTTCTTGATATAGAACAGGCTTTTGATCGAGTCTGGCACCCAGGACTGCTATACAAGATCCGTAAATTCCTACCCCCTACATACTTCCTCATTATCCGTTCTTATTTCTCCCACAGATTATTTCAAGTAAATTACAACGGCACTTATTCATCCCTATTCCGTCAGTCTGCTGGTGTACCTCAGGGTAGTATCCTTGGTCCTA
>NW_027109523.1:8344-8912 GCF_000696795.3 Halyomorpha halys
GAAGATGGCCTCGAGATCTTCTTCTCTAGAAATGTTATTGGAGTTCTATCAGTGGGTAGATTCTCCACATGTTTTTATCATGTTACTATGTTACCCACAGCAAATTTACTTGTTGTATAAGTGTGTATACAGTTATAAATATCAATAAATAAATTATTAAAAAAAAAATATTGAAGATAATTTTGTTACTTGTTCAATTATTTGAGTTCCATATCCCCTAATTCACCTTTCCATTTCCAAATATTGAGGATAATAATAATATAATAATTGATAGACATAATTTAACCCTCAATATACGAATATAACAAAGGAGTCAATATACGTATATTTTCAATAGCCGAATTTAATTCCTGAAGGAATAGGCGTTTGTTTATGGCCAATGATTAAATGTATTGGTTAAACAGAGATATTTCGCGGGTTGGTCTCTATGGCAGCTATGGATTGTTTATACTATATAGTATATACTGATATAAGTGTATTTAATGATATAGAGGGTAATAAGAACATGCAAATAGTTTAAAGATAATTTGTCGCAATAAATAATATCAAGCGGCTCTACTGATATATA
>NW_027109524.1:0-4833 GCF_000696795.3 Halyomorpha halys
AAAAGGTATCCTAACGGGACATACCTCCTTAACGGAGTCCCCATAATGATCCCTCTATTACCCGGATAGATATTATAAATCATATTTAATTTTAAAATAAATAAAATGAAACTTTCGTTGCTTTGTTTTAATTGTTTTATTCTGGATATGGAATATTTTTGTTCTCCTGTATTTTGCTATAGTAAAAGTATAATTTAAAATTGAAAGAAGTTAGTTCACCGTATGAAGTAGATTGGAGGAAGAGTCTGGCTGGTGGTCAATAAAGAATGTAGAATGAAGTTCATTCTGATGGAGCCCTGACTAAGCCCTGCAAAGTGGGGCGAAACGTTCGTTAACAATAAATAATTTTTTGTAACTATTTTGATACATTTATCTTCCTCCAATATAATTTAAAATATTTCAAATAATACAAATAAGGCATATTTGGAATACTATAAAAAATATTTGAAGTAATATCAAGTATTTTATTCTGGAAGATGGGTTACACATCACCCATATAGAAATGCAGGTATTGGAAAAATATTCTTACAGTGGAACAATTTCACTCTATATAGACTAGGGTATTAAATTATTATATTCCCACACTACAAAAACATGGCTTCCTACAAGTTAATAGTAATAATGCTTATCATATAAAAGTATTTGAAAAACTAGAAATCAATCTTCTATCTCAATAGGTGCATTTAGACAACTAGAACGTGGTGGGGGTTCCCATCGCAGATTGGGAATAAAATATTCGGACTGAAATATTGAAGGATTTTACAGTATGTTCCATTTTACTACCTTATCCGCCATTTAAACACAAGAGTAATAAAAATATGGTAAAATAACAAAAAGCTGAAAAATAAACAATAAAAATAAAATAAGGAATAATAATTAATTTTGCTTTAATGATAATTGTCCCACCAGTGACCTATTGATTCGGGATGGGATTAAGAACGGCAAAGTTAAAAAACAACAGTTCTTGATTCGGAACAAATTAACTGCTGTTCCAGACGAATAACAGTGGTTATTTTTGTTTCTAGTACTAGTACCATTGTTTGTCAGTTTTAAGCTAAACAGTAAATGTTTCATTAAACAAGTAAATAAAAGTTAAAAATTGATGATGATATTTTTAAATTGAACATTAGTTTAAGCGCTCCTTTGTTTTACTGTATTCTTCGTAAGTATTAGATACCATGTTACATATATTACATATTATGTGGTATAATATTATATTTTATTCTTTTTCTTATGTATATTTTGTACACCATACTTCTTACGAATTCATTAGCTCATTATTATTAATTTATTAGTCGTAAATTAATATTATTATTATATACTCCATAAAGTGATTCCATTCATTTTTTTATTTTTATTTTAGTATTTTGAATTTAATTGAATTATTAGATTAAAGTAAAGTTAAATACAATTTTTGATAATAATGTAAGATAATTTGTAATTCAAAGTTTTTAAATCAAATAAATGATAAAGTTACAAAATAAATGAATACGACTAAAATCATTAGACCTGGGCAGATGCAAAAAATTTTAATAGTTGGATATGAGTTGTTAATTTAGATATTTATTTAATAGTTGGATGAGTTGTTAATTTAGATATTTATTTAATAGTTGGATGAGTTGTCAATTTAGATATTTATTTAATTGGATGTGAGGTGTGAAATAGTTACGGTTGTCCGAAACGTTGTAGATTTAAAATGGTAATAAAGAGGAGTTAAGACTTAATTGGAAACAAGTTATCTTATTTGAAAATTAAAACCAGTCTGAAAGAATTGATAAGATTATAAATAAATTAATTATTAGTTTTAGCGCTAGAAATTAAATAATATTGCACAGTTCTAGCTTATAATTCATGGCAACCTCCTCAGTTCCCTAGTACTGATATGGGAAAGTGTAACTAACACATATTCCATTTTATGTTTATTATTTATGTATGTTATTATGGCACCGAATGATAGTTATTGCCTTCTTGTCGGTTCGCATTGGATATACTTTTCTGAATAAAGAAAAATAAAATCATAAACAGAATAATTTTGATTAGATTTCTAATTCACTATCTAAACATAAATAGTCTATTATTTTTTCTGTCATTTTATCATTAAATATTTCAAATAAAGATAAAGCTTATATCTTCGATTTAACAAACGAATATATTGATTTCCAAGCGCATAATATTATTAGGGGTGGTTAGGTGTCTCATGAGGTGCGAAAAATCAATATTAACTTTGTTTCTGCTAAGTACACAACAGTTAAACCTTTTTTCTATGTTATCCAATCTCCATTTCTGGCGTAAATGAAAAACTCTCATTGGACTTCCATGTCATTTATCAGCAAGAATTTAATCGTCGAAGCACTATGCATTCCTTCAGTTTTTTAACTATTCTGACTATCCGTTCAGTCCTCTACAGTTATTACAATTACGTAAGATTCCAAGCGGTTCGTTTAGATGTCTTCATGGTTCTTCTTAATTGATAATTAGCTCAAAATCAATATGGTTTAGTTCGTTACCGTTGGAGATTTATATCTAAAGTATAAAAGCATGAGGGATTTCGTTTCCTAAAGTAATTGATAAAAACATTGTTGAGTTCTTTTTATTATGTAATTCGTTACATTTTATTATGACTTTATGTTAAATTTAATAATGAAGCTTTTTTGCGGATATATCGACCACTTCATTGTCAAACATTAGTAACCAAGGACCAATTGAGAGCTTGATTTGGTAATCTAGAATCAGGAGACTTTAAAAGTTTTCTCGATTCACTACACGTTCACTTACTATAAGTTCCATTTATAGGTAAGTGAAAGTAAAAAAAAAAAAGTATGTTATATATAAAAAAAATATATATAAAAACTCTTTATTTGAATGTTTGGCCTATCAAAACTGATTATACATTTTTCTCAACACAAAAATGCAACAGTTATGATTCAGCTAATAAAAATCTGTTTGTAGTATCTGTAACAGGTAACGATATAACTGAGATCGGGAAGCTCAAGTGTTATCGAAAGCGAACCCAATAACGGTACATTCCCCCGCCACCAATGCCTCCATCCCAGACGTCTTCAGTCTGCACTAGAACGTTCCCCGTACGGTCAAGGTGAAGCAGTGCATCAGTAAGTTTAGTGGATTGGCAGTGAACTACCGAGGCGTAGTTTATTCTTAAGGGCATCATATTTATAAGGTATAATAAATATTATATAAATTATTATAATTAATTATAAAAACAAAAGATATAATGTGGCCTCAAATGCTAGGTCAACCTTACAGATGTATGAAGTACAAATTTTATAGTATTGACTAAAAACGAATTTAAAATTTGAAAGCATTTAGTAATTGCTTATTTAATCACTTATATGGCACATCATTTTTTAGCCTTACTTCAAATATTTAAGCAGAGTTAGATTCAACGTTTCCAACTCCTTAGTTCAATAATGACTAAATTTGCACTTAAAACATTTAAGCAAAGGACCATCTACAAACCTCAGGTTAAAAAGGTTTTGATTTCTGAATGCATGATGTAAAGATATATAGTAACAGACATAATTGTAGTTGAACTGTTTAATGAAGTTACATTTTAAATTAATTATAGTCACAACTTTCAATGGACTCCAGACAAATAATTGTAAACTATTTTTGTTTCTCTTTTGACCGCATCCCTGACCATCTTCTTATATATCAATTTTTACGGTCAACTATATATACATATATAAATATAGGATACTTCTTCTCAAGCCATTCCCTTTTAATTTATCATATGAAGTATTCTAATTAGTTAAATTATGGAATAGAGTAATAAATATAATAAATTTAATTAACAATGAATGATTTTTGTTTTTTATGAATCAGAACATTTAGTATAATTAAAACATATAAACATAAATTATATTAATTGAGATATAGCATTCCAAAACCAGTCATTGAAGGCCATCTTCATTTTTTAATTTATTTAATTAAGGATTTTGGTTCTAGATTATCACGATGTAAAAGGATTTTTTTCTGAAGATTCTGTTTTGGGAAGAATTATTTTAATGTACTAAATTATTATGATTATTTTATAATAAATTTTTATTTGTATAGACTATTTATTATTTAGGATAATATAATACCAAATGAAAACAGAATGTGAAAATGTACTTGCCTGGTTTAGGAATGTAGCGCCTCAATTAGAGGTACAATGCAAAAGTGTTAATTAATGACCTCCAAAATACAAAAGTCGCATCAGCTTTTCTTAATTAGGGATTTAATAGAAAAACTTGAAAAGACATTTTTAAAATGATAACAAAATACTTTTTAATAAAACGTTAAGTTCCTCAAGCAACAATAAATAACTAGCCAGTCATTTTTTCACCAAAAAAAAGATAATATCACTTAAATACGGACCAGAAAGAGGACATCTCACATTGTTAGCCTAAAAAGAAACCTGAAATTTCCTATCTACATTTGGTTAATCCTTTTAGACTGTTAATGTATCTTATCCTAAGTTTTATACTCGATACCTAATTGACGAAAGTTATCTGCCTAATTATTTAATGCCATTCAAAGTTTTATTTAAGTCAATCTAATTTGAAAACGTCATAAAATCTCACGACAATCAGAGACCAAATGAGACCCCCCTTTTATATCATTATGTAAGGCTAAACTTGTTATGTTATGATATGAATAGAATACACCATGTTAGTTAGATAATAGACGTTCCGCCAAAACGTTTTATTTTCATTTAGTACCAAACTATCTCAACAAAAAAAATAAATTGGTAGGATATTATCCTCGTGGGTTTTTCACTGTCATTATCTCCTAGTTTGTTGGGGTTTAAAAAAAAAGCATCTTTGCCCGGTT
>NW_027109525.1:0-4914 GCF_000696795.3 Halyomorpha halys
ATTTAGTGTAATACTTACAAATTACATTTTAAATTAGAATTATAATTATTTTTTTTATTAATAGTTATTTTAAGCTGGCTTATTCTTATTGAACTCCTGCCCTCGTAAAAAAAAATCTGCATTATCTAGTGATAACGATGTTGTAGATTCTAAAGTTAACTCTGTCAACATAATATACCCGATAGGATTAACTTATTATAAATTAGCAGCTTGTTTACTATAATCAGATTAATTACATGTTGTTTACATAAGCCAGACCTGGTTTAAACCCCACCACCGCTTGTCTTCTAAATTATATTAATATAGTCCTGAGTGTGATACTTAGTTAAATTTTCTTACACTGATATTGTATATCTCTACCTTTCCCAACCTATTGTTTTCAACTAAACAAATGTGCATTTAAAAATAAATACTTGAAAAACAATTTTTACCGAATGTGAAAATAAAATGTTTGTTAATCTGAAATAGATATATGTATAATTTTATTCGGTATACCTTCAATAATCTGATTGGATTGAGACCTTTTTAAAATTCAATCCGGAGGGAATATTAAATCATACCATATAATCCGAAACGAATTCACTTTATATGATCCTTGAAAATTAATATATTTTTATTAATAAATATCAGGTTAAATTGAGGTTGTAGAGTTTTTTTCTCGCTAATATAGTGAATGAACCTTCATTTGAATGTTAATTTTTTTTTGTTTCAATGTTTTATAAAAAAAATTAATACAGAGAGACGTACATCTCCTGAAATGGAGATCATTTGTCGTGGAACAATTTTAAAAAATCTCAATCTCTTCCTTATCATTATGGTATAAATAAGATTTTAAATCGAATTAATTCACTTGTTGGAGAACACTTATGTTACATTGAACTTGGTGATTTCACATTTCATCACAAGAGGTTAAGTGACAAAAGAAGTTGTGTTTCATCAGTATGTAATTGAAATATTAATTTCCAGTATATAACTAACCTTTGAACCTTATGCCCATTTAGAACAAGAAAATATGATATTATATAAATTATATTTAGAGACAGAATATGTCACGTAAACTGTCTAACTGAGCACATCACCGACGCATGTCAAATTCAAATTGGCCAAAATAGAAAAAAAATCTATCAAAATTATTAATTGCCTACTTAACTTATAACTCTGATTTAATTACTTTAATTTACTGTACTTGATCAGCAATGATTAAATGACAGGGTAGCTGAAGCGTCTTACGCTGACGATATAGCCTTCTACAATAGTTCATTAAATGTAGTGACAACTCTATTGCTGATGGAGAAGGCTTATACAACAATTATGAAGAAATTTGAAGGGCTGAATGTCACAGTTAGTAATATTCAAGTATTATTTTCTCTTTCCAGAAGAACAAGAACCCTTACCCTAAAATCTATAAGAACAGATGGAAAAGCATTATGCTGTACTGTCACCCTTGACATGCATCTGACACTAGCTCGCAACTGCCAAAATAAAATCAAGCTGGTAAGGACCATGGTTTATAGTACTAATTACTGGTTAACTGCTCTTAATCTATCTCTCCGCCTCAAATTAAGGATTTACAAAATCGTGCGGATTTATTCCCTACTCTACGGAGCACCTTTGCTGAACAACATATCACCTATGACAGCTACAAAACTAACATCAGTTTCACATTAGTATGCTCAGACGTTTCGTTAGACATACCACTTCACTCCAGCGAGTGAAAACTGACCTCACACACTTGAATCGCCTACACTGATGGAACTCATCATACGTACATAAAAAGTGTATTTCAAATGTAGCAAAAGAATTATCGATTCCATCCATTTGTCCTTTCACCTTGGCCCGTCCAGCTTTTCCAGTTTGAGCTCTATTGGATGTGCCAGTTCGAATCTGGCCTGGGGCGTTGTATTGAAAAAATTAACCTCCAACTATGGTTAGGCAGTATAGGACTCCAATGGGAGTCTTGGTAAAAAAAAAATCATTCACCCTTATATCAATCACTAAGCGCCCATAAAATTAAAAAAAACAAACTTAAATTATAACTTTCATTAAATTGTAACTCTACTGAATCTCAGAACCGTACAGGTTCTGTATATTATAAGATGATAGGGGTGTAAAGCATTAAGAAGAGATATGAGGTTATTATAGCTCACCCCATGACGTATAACCCGTCCTATCGCACCCTTTCCATATGGTGTATTCTTCTAAGATTCATGTCTTGCTACCAGTAAAGGCGGATATGGTCATTAAAGACATTGTATACCGATAAAATGAGATTTTAATATTTTTTAAAGTTTGTTGTTAATAAACGTACTAATAAATTTCTTTTGTTTAATAATTTTTTTTTTTTTTTTTTTTTTTTTTAAACTGAATAAAAATATAAATTAATTTTGAACTGGTCCGTTTAATATTACCGCTACTCAGTTTTTGTTACCATCAAGTCAATGGTTTTTCTCGTAATTGCTGGCAACAATATTTAGGAAATTATTTTAAATTGTTTGATCTACTTGAATCCTTTTCAAGGCAGAAGGCACCATTCGTCGTTTTGTTTCTATTTAATGGTGTAAAGCATGGCTGTTTTTCAATGACATTTATTTCTTGCTTATATTTGTTTAATATATTATTTATCGTCTGTTCGGTGTTATATTTATGACAGTAAATATTTTCTTCAAAAATTCTAATATTAATTTTATCGTTTTATCTTCATCTCTAAGGGTTTTTTAAATATCCGGGTAAGATATTTCCAATGAAGTAAGGCTTAGGAAGCGAATAATGTTTTCAGTGCAGACATATGATGTTGTCAAGTTAATCTTCTAAAATCTATGGTGATCCGTGGTATTAGGTAATTTGTTTGTTTTTGTTTAGTGGCGTCAAACTTCATTGGTCATCAACGCCATTTATATTTTATTTAATTTTGCTTATATTCGTTTAATTTTATAATTTGATTATTTATTAATTTATTATTTTTTTTCTTCCGTTCAATGTTATATTTTTGTCAGTAAATTTTGTTATTTTAGAAACCGAACACTAATTCTATTGTTTTATCATCGTCCCTGAGGGTTTTTGAAATATCCGGGCTCAGTCCCAAGGCACTGAGGTGTGCTGGTATTAGGTAGTTTCCTGGGTATCGGAGCTGCATTTTGTTTTCTTATTGAAGTGGGGTCATTTTTTCCTGTCTATGGAAAGTTGAATATGATAGTATATGATCTATTCTTTGTCTTGTTCCGCAATTGTCTATTGCGTCTAGTAATTTAAGTTGAATACTGCCTGATTGTTAGAAGATTGCCAGATCTTCGGCGAATAAAAGTGGCTTAGTTCCCATAGACAAATAGAGTCCCAATTCATTCACAGCCAGAAATTAAAGTGGGTCTGAGGACACTCCTGAGGTCCACTTTAATGTGACTGTATTCCCTAAATGATCACACCCATCTCGTACCCTAAAATGCCGATTAGTGAAAAAAATGTTTGATGAACAAAAGAAAATTTGTCCACTGATTCCTATAGAGGAAGAAGTAGAAGGCTCTATTAGCAAGATGATTTTCATTTTATTTTTCTGTTTATAACGTATAGAGAGTTTATTCATTTTTTAATTATTAATAATTAAAAAAATTATTTTTGGTATGAATGTGTTCAATTAGCGCTATTGCTCATTGCCCAAGTTTGTGGCTGATTTTAATAGTTATCAATAAAATATTAACAAGATTAATTGAAATGTTTGGGACGAATACCAGGAAGTCGGGGGTGACTTGTTTTCGATCTGTATTAAATTAGACAAACAAAAGGAACCTAATTACTACTAAAATAAAGTTTGTAGCACAGTGCCTTACCACAGAGCTATCCTGCTCCCTAATTTATATATTAGTACCTGAATAATTCATAACAAGGAAAATATTACGATGAATATTCAAGAAAGGAATATCTAGAAAGAATATCTCCTGAACATAGCGTTAACACCTTCATAGGAATTGTTTTCTTATTTTGAAATCCTTAATTCTTATTTTCTGTTAAGACACGTAACCTTTATATTTATTAGATGTAAGTATTAAATTAATTCAAATAAATTTATGGTGGCATATATTTTCGATTCTGAGTAAAATCTTGCTATTTTATGATATCATGATCGTGCTTTACGACTTCAATTTTTTTTATATGAAAAATTTAATAGGTGGAATTTACAGTGTATTATAAGGAGATAACAGTGATCCATAAAGTTTTCCTCTTTCGCTTAAATGTTAAATATCTAAAATTTTGTTTAATATGAACCTTGTCTCTTCATCTTCACGAGGCGCCTTCTTATTTAGTTTTATGTATACTTTTTTTTTTTTTACACTATGTTTATTTTTTTTACTTTATTACTAAATTGTAGTAACAGGAAATAATAAGAAAAAAATGCCTAATTGAAAATTTTTTTTTATCAGTGGATTGTCTTTTAAGTAACAGGAATGAAGAAGAAAGAATAAAAAGTATCTCAAGCGGTATGTCGGAAAAATTTATAAAGTTTGTCACTTTCGACATTTTCTATCTTCTGATCCTTACCATAAATAGGGATTTATTCATGTAATATGTCTTCAAATCGATTGTAGTAAGTAGTATGTATTGTTAACATGTGTAAGTCATTTAGTGATGTGTTATAAACATATCAAGGTTTTATTTATACACCATTCGTCTACCCCGGAAAGGTTCAAATTATATCATATAAATATTTAGTGATTTTCTTTTTTTTTATCCTTTCGTTTAGACACACTTCACCGACCTTTCAGAGTTCTACTCCGTCTTCAGGGCTCTTCCGCAAATTTAAATACAACATAATATAAATAATAAAAACTTATTATGACAATAATATCCTGTCTCTTCCTAGGTCTAAAATCCATAGATTTTACACCTTCAATTTTTTTAAAACTTAAATATTTTATTATTTAA
>NW_027109525.1:5154-6117 GCF_000696795.3 Halyomorpha halys
ATATTTTGCAAATTCAACAAATTAACCATTTTTGGTCATGAAAGTATTCATTGATACTAATTATTTGAAGCTAATCAAGTATTTTATTCTAATATAAACATATCATGAACTTTTCATCCTAGAAATATTTTCAAGTAAAGTACAAAATATATCTGAAAAATTGTTAATTCGATATTTTACTCAACCAGATATGTGCATCTTTATTACAATTTTATTTACATTAGACTAATCTGCTTTAATCCTCTTCTTGCCAACCAATAATAATAATTTTCTTGAAATAAGCAATATTTGGTATAAGAAAATGGCTATAGCTTCATTTCTATAAATTTTATTAATAGGTGTACCCTTATTAATTTAATGTTTTTCAAATGAACTTTCGCACTTTTTGTATTGGATTGTTTTTATGGCATATAATTAATTGATTAAAAATAATTAAAACATAACTGTGAATTTACTTCTTGATTTTGGCTTTTTCTCTTTTATCTCTATTAAAATTTACTAAATGCTTGTTTTCGCATTTATACAAGAGTCTTTCCAAACAAATGCACCTTTACTTGTTAAATAAGGATTGACTCTATTGTTTGTCGGTGATATATAATTTTTTTTAGGTTAGGTTAGGGTAAATAATAGTGTCGCCTAGTTAGCGTTTAAATGAGTTTATTTCTTTGTTTTGACTTAGTATTTCATCCTACATCCTAGATATTTTTTATTGTTTGTTTGATAGAACTTATTATCTTTATTGTATACATTTCTACTCTAAGAACTTGTGTATTGAATTTGATGGGTAGGCTCTGAATGAGATATGCTTCAATAGACCTTTGCCTGCGAACCGGAGCTAATACCTGCTACACGGACAGGAGCTAGTAAGGATAGGGTGTTTTTTTAAGCCCGATAGAACTTGAAATTGTAAAAAATAACACAAAAAATTAAATTGTAATCAAAATTTTTTTTTTATTCGAAAGA
>NW_027109526.1:0-1396 GCF_000696795.3 Halyomorpha halys
GCTCAATTAGGGCTTCAAGGAAGCCGTTGTATGGAGGAAGTTATGGCGTCACGTTAGCAACCTTATGTTTGCAACGATATCAGGTTTGATTCCGGCCTGGGAGGGTTGTCATTTATTTCGTAGTGGTCTCATGAAATAAAAACTCTATTCTCGTTAGAATAGGTTAGTTCCCTCTAAGGTAACCCCTTCATATTAAAATGGACAGAAGGGAAAAAAAATAATACATTTAGATAGGACGCATTGTTCAGTTTCCTATTATCAATGAGAAACTGTTACCACAACGTTGATGGAATGGTCAGTAACTACTTACCATTTACTGGAGACATGCTTGAGAGGGGTACAGATGAGAGGGATGGTACATATCCCATGATGATCCGTAGAGGGCCTCAGAAAAGTACTTACGAGATTAAGAAAAGTTATTGCTAATGAAATTGAAATGTATCAGTTCCAGAATGAAATCAGATGGTTCTATCTCCTGATAAAAAGATCTTGCCAATTATTCACGCCCCGATCAATTCCTTGTCAAGAAATCAATAATCATTACTCTTATCATCGAAATATAAGAATTTATTGTGTGAAGTTCTTATTTCGTGGGACAGGATTGAAATAAAACTCTCTAGACCGGATTCGAACCGGCGTGGCTGGAGTCTTGAGGTAGTTAAAGCTGACGCTCTAACTCCTATACCTCAGTGATGGGCAGGACATAATGTGCGAATAATTTATAATGAGTGCTTTTAGAAAAAAGAAATGCTTCTATTGGAAAAGATTTTTGGGTGTAGAAAAGTTTGGAAGAGCTGGCTGAATGAATTGTGTGGTAATAGTTTTGGAATGATTTACTATCTTTTTGTTAGTAAATTTAGGTTATTGATGTTCTGTCTAGTCGGCATTGATGTGATTCTATGATGTTGCCATTTCATGATGCGAAAATTAACTAAATTTCACTCAGAATATATTTAAGGCTATTGAAGATAATGTATGACCACACCGAGGTACAATCGATTTCGGCATTATAGTGAATATCAGAATAAGGTATCATCCCCTGCTTATATTTTTTCTGAACTTCAATACTATTCAACACATGTGGGATGTTATAAGAATATTATGCTTAACCCTTCTTAATCCGTGAACGGGGGAGTTTTGTCTTTTGCAGGACATTCCTATGAGATATTCTATGAGATTATGCTATGAGGGCTACTATGCATAAAAAGAGCTCTACACCACTTTCACAACAGATAAAAACAAGATTCTTGTAAAACTTTAATCTATGTTATTTTTTAAAATCTATTTATTGTTATTTACAGCTATATAAAAAAAGTAAATTTACTGTTAGCGATAAAATAACATGATATAAATATGTGGAGAATCTACCCATTGATAGAACTCCAATAAAATTTCT
>NW_027109527.1:0-799 GCF_000696795.3 Halyomorpha halys
TTGTTGACGACATTTGTAGGTTTTACCTCCTATCTTAATCTTCCATTTTCCCTTGTTACTCTTAATCCAAGCACCTACCTTCCCTAGCAGGTCACACCCCACAATTACTTTATATTTTCTCGGCATGGTCTTTACAATATGTACATTCAAGATGCCCTTACAAAATCCCCAATGGTTCAAGCCTATTTCCGCCTCCCCTTCTACCTCACAAAGGCCACCTAAGGTGATTAACCTACACTTACATACTTGAATCCGGTGTGCCTGGAGGTCTCTTCATCTGCCTGGATGTGATTAAGAATTCTTCTTTTTACACGGCAGACTACCGCTGCTTTCAGTGCTTTTGCATCCTCGCTGTCTATTAGATCCTCCGACATCTTCGCTTCTATCCCCATTAGGCGATCGCCCTCTTTTTAAAAAAATGATTTAATTCTCCGGTCTCTCTTGTGAATTTTGTTAGGTCAGATACCGCCTTTCTCAGGTCCTGGGTAGTTGCCGTACGGACCTTGATCCATTCTAGCGTTGTGGCATGATATTGCGCTAAAGAGACTTCTGGTAATGGTTGCATCACCTGCGGAGGTGCGTTGGCACTGCTAAAGCTTTGTTGACTGCAGCTTGAGTTTGGTTGACTGCAGTTTGAGGTTGGTTGTTTTGGTTTATATTCTCTAGATTCAGAACTGCTTTTCTTACTAATCCGTTACTAGTCATAATTCAAAGAGAACAATGAATAAAAACAATTTTCTCTTAGACTGAAAATTAATCTGATATCTAAAGTTCCCGGGTTTCGGCACCAGTTAAGTAT
>NW_027109527.1:1886-4130 GCF_000696795.3 Halyomorpha halys
TATACATTGCGAAAAAGGATCCTAGGGAGGCAAACAAAAAAAAACTAAGGGGCTTATTAAGCATGGTAAGAGATGACGAGGTCAGGGGAAATGGACCAAATCAAAGTAGAAATAAGTAAATGGTCGGCTGTCTTTTAGGATATTATGAAAGTTCAAAATTTCAACTCAGCGGATTTCGACAAGGCAGTGGGCGATTTCTTGAGTTTCCTCCTAGGTATTAACGCCAAACTGCTGGGCCCACAGTACCCTACCATAAAATTCTATAAAATGAGGGAAACAAAAAAAAAAAACCTAAATGGCCGACAAGGGCGCGGGGAAGGTGTCAAACCCGCAGAGAGCTAACAAGGCAGATAGAAATCGTCGGGAGGAGCAGTACCACTATGAGCTAGCTCAATACAATTATTATAATAGAAGGAAAAAAAGTGGTACAGAGCATTATGAACCCCGACGCTCCCAAGTAATGTCCATTAAAGATAGCCGACATAGAGAAACATTTCAGGAGCCTCTTTGAAAAAGAGAATCTCCGCAAACGTGCGGATTATGAGAAAGGCGCCCCAATGCCAAATTTGGTGTCCATAGATAGTCGGATCATGAAGAGGGCTATCAAGTCGACATCGTTGGACTCATTGCCGGGGCCGGATGGTGTGATGGTCCGCACAATAAAATACTTCGAAGTAACACACATCATCAAGTATATAGCGGAGATCATGCTGAAGGTGGGATATGTACCGGAGCCTCTACGCCAAGGGCGCACAATATAGGTCTACAAGGGTAATGGAGACCCAATAAGTATTTCCTCCTGGAGGCCAATAACAATATATTCGATTGTGCGCCGTATCATCAAAAAGGTTCTGGATATCGAATTGAGAAAGCAGGTCAACTTTAGCAAAAGTCAAAGGGGCTTCATCAAGGGTCTGCCGGGAACACATGTAAGCGCTAGAATCATCGACGCGATCATAAAAGATGCCAAAAATAGGAAAAAAGATTGCGCGGTGGTTTTTCTGGACGTTGTTGGCGCTTTTGACAACGTTGGTCACGGGCACATAGTGAGCTCGCTGGAGGCAAGAGGTGTGTCATCCGACCTTACAAATGTGATTGCGGCTCTCCTAACCACAAATAAGATAAAGATCACTATTGGAACACACACGACTAGCCAGATCAGTGTCTTGCGGGGGGTGCCTCAGGGAGGGCCCTTGACGCCTTCGCTGTTCAACCTAGTAATCGATCATTTGTACCGCGAGCTCTGTGATCAGGAGTTTGCCAATAAGTTTGGATATGACCTGAAAAGTGACCAAGAGAGCGTGGTCCACACAGAGTTTGCGGACGATCAGGCTGTAACGGCGCGCGACAGTGGTTCTGCAGAAAGAATAAAAAATGGTGTCCAGAGGCTGCTTGCGGAGATTGGTTTGGCAATTAACGCAAAGAAAAATGTGGTTATAGTGTTGGAAAAAGGAGAGCTGCGGTCAACAAAGCTTTCCCTTGAGAATACAGAGGTCATCAAAACGGCAAAAGCCGAGGACACCATCAAATATCTTGGATGTACATTCTTGGGAGAGCTAGTATTTGAAGAAGAGGTGGTGACAAAGTTAAATAATAACCTAGATACGTTGGTGAGCTCATGCCTCCTCAAACCGGAACAAAAGATCAACGTTGTCAACCAGAACTTGTTCCTGGGCCTTGTTTTCCCTCTCCAGACTGCTCCCCTTACAAAGATACGTCCTGCGGTATTGGAGGGCATTGATACTATAATATCCGCAAGAGTATCAAGGCCATCATTGGGCTCCCCACTAACACCTCGTCGGCGATGCTGTACGCACCCAGGAGATATCGAGGACTGGGTCTGATCCGCTGTCAATGGAAAGCTCCACTACAGCATTGGTCCATTGTCCAGCGACTGTCGAATGTTCCGGATGTCCTATTACAGTCTATATTCAGTTAAGAAGCCAAAATCGCAGCATGTGCTGATAGACTTGGGGTGGATAGGGGCAACCAAAGTGTGAGAGCTCTACGACAGTCGTTACATGAGAAGGCTTTCGAAGAATGGGCCAGTTGCAGATGGCGGGGTATCGGTGTTCGCCATTTCAAAGAGACCCCGAAAGCAAATAGATATGTATGTGACAAGCAGGTACTCTCGGGGTCAGAGTGGGCGAACGGCCTGAAACTTAATATCAACTACGCACCCCTGCGTGGAGTTCCAGGAGCCAGTGGACAGCAAGGAGAAATCGGGCCCCTCTGTCGCAAATG
>NW_027109527.1:5265-6138 GCF_000696795.3 Halyomorpha halys
TTATGATTATACCATGTATGTGTAATGTAAATATGTCCGATTACGGATTGATAAATATGCAGTGTGAGATAGCAACCTAATATATTTAGGCAGGATAGATAAATAAGTATTTCTCTCTCTTTCAGTTCTAATTTATTTACAGAGAAAGAGTTTGTAACATTGCATATAGTTTAGGCGGTCCTACCATCCTACGTTTCGTGTAGATTATTCAGTTGTCTTAAGATTATAGAGTTTCTGAAACAAAATCTGCAAGTCCTACCAGTAAGGCGAAAACTTAGGTGAAAAAATAAATTTTTTATTCCTTTCCAAATTCGAATTTAGGGTTTTTTGTAGGCGCGGAAAACGAATATCAACTTTATTTCTCCATTAAAAACAAAAAAAAAAAGTTTTCATGAAAAACAAAAAAAAATATTTTACCTAGCCGGCTCTAACAAAATATGGCAACGAGATTGTCTCCTTGGGGAGAAAAACGAAATATAACTGATCGATTTGACCAAGGATAATTTTCTTGAGATGATTGAAAGAAAAAAATGGTGTTGTAAATATTATGGACTTGTTGAAAATATTTTGGTTATTTTTTGTTGGTTAATAAATAACACTAGATTCGAGAGACAAGGTTTTTTATTACTCACAAAATTCTTCTCATTACAGTTCACTCACACTAGGTACAAGCTCACAATATGGCGGGGGAAACATACATGGGTATATGAACATATGCCTTCTATATATCTTAATAAATTTAGGATTACAATATTAACACCCCCCCATAATTCTACATTTTGAAATACAATTAAAGCCAAACAACCAAAAAATCTAAACCATTAAACCAATATTTTCAACATTAACTTTATGCTTAAGACCACTCAATGGCTT
>NW_027109527.1:7833-8819 GCF_000696795.3 Halyomorpha halys
AGTTCCAGAGCGTCCATCTCCCTTCTCATAGCAGCCACCCACATTTCCTTATAGAGTCCGTCAATGTCCTCTTCATTTATTTCTTCATTTGAGGCTAAGTATAACTCAAATCCAGGAAAGGTCTTGGTTTTACGGTGGCATTTCGATCTCCAAGGAATAGTCACATCTTCTTCTGTGGGTTCAATATTGTTATCAACATCCTCAGCCTGATTTTCGAAACCATAAAATGGCTCTTCACTGTCCAGTTCTTCATTGTAGGGTACTTCGTCTTCCGGTTTTTCACTATCTAAATTATTTGATCGCTCAGAAAAAACAATAGGAATTTCACTGGGCGATTTTGAAATTTCATTTTGTTTCTCAAGTGACTTCACTTCAAGCCTTCTCAATAAATTTTACATCCTTGGAAATAATAGCTCGCTTCGGGTTTGAAGGATTGATAAGTCTGTATGCTTTACAGTCATCAAGATACTCAACAAAAATGCATTCTTCAGACTTTAGTAGGGCTTCAATTTTTAAGATAAGTGGCTGTACTCACTGCTTCTCCCCAATATCTTAGGTCCAGACCTGAGTCCTCTAACATGATCCTAGATTTCTCAGTAATTGTGCGATTAACTCTTTCACTTACACCATTTTGTTGAGAAGAATAAGGTGCAAATTTTTGATGGACAATCCCATGCCTACGTAAGTAATTCTCTAAGTTTTTATTGGTATATTCCTTACCATTATCCGTACGTAATATTTTTATCTTAGCCTCAAGTTGTTTTTCTACCTCATTTTTGAATTCTTGAAATTTATTCAGAGTCTCATATTTGTTCTTTAATAGATAAATAAAAGTCTTCCGACTAAAATCATCAGTAAATGTCAACATATATCTAGCACCACCCCAAGAGGTCCACACAAATCAGAGTGTATGAGTTCTAGCTTACGTGATGATTGCACACCCCTATCTTTTTTAAAGGGTTCTCTGTTTTGTTTGCCTTTGATAC
>NW_027109527.1:9184-16783 GCF_000696795.3 Halyomorpha halys
TCTTGCTTGTTTTCACTACAGTCACTTAACCAATGTTTGTTCTTGGTCATATGTGAGGTTGCACCAGAATCAATTATCCAATCGTTGGAGTCTGATATCACTGATGATAACATTCTTGACAGGTCCTTGTCTTCATAAGTGTTTTCTAGCTTTTCCCAGATTTCCTTAGCTGTCTTGCAACATTTTACAATAGGGTAAAGGGATTCATCAATTAATAAACAAATTTTGGCTCTAGCCTTCGAATCCATCTTCTTATCTTCATCTTCTCCGGTGACATAACCTCACAAGTCCTCGGCAGTCAAATACATCTCTGTCGCGAATTTCCAAGAGTTGTAATTTTCCCTTCCGAGTAATTTTTTAACTAGGTGACCAACTAGAGCTGTTTTCCATGTTTTTCTTCGAATCCAAAGCAAAAAAATAACCATTAGCAGTTGTGTACACGTGTACTCGGCTCGATTTACACTACTTACTTCGATTACACACAACTCTAAAAAACACGAACTTTTATTGTCTCTCGAATGTCGTGGCCTAGGCCCATAACCAATGTTGGTTAATAAACAACACTAGATTCGAGAGACAAGGTTTTTTATTGCTCACAAAACTCTTCTCATTACAGTTCACTCACACTAGGTACAAGCACACAATATGGCGGGGGAAACATTCATGGGTATATGAACATATGCCTTCTATATTTCTTAATAAATTTAGGATTACAATATTAACATTTTTTCAATAGAATAAAATTGTTTTAGTTAATTGCAATTTTTTCTTGGCCCAGGTATCACGCAACCAATACGTTTGTGAGTTGTCTTAAAATTATTGCGTTTTTTTTTTTTTTCTGAATTCTAAAACAAAATGGAAGACAAAATATAGTTTGTTTTATGAAAAACAAAATATATTTGGCAGAAACCTGTGATGCTGGCTGTCTATGAAATAATTCAACCCAACTGAGGTTGCAATGTAGGTCAGATAAAATATTTTTTATTTTTCATGAAAATTCGTATTTAAGGGTTTTGTGGGGATCTAGAAACGAATTCTAATTTCTTCTTCTTAAACAAAAAAAAATTTTACCTACTATAGAGGAAGCGATTTTGGTATTTTTTTTTTTTAGTTTTTGTGATTTAGTGTGTATTTTAAGTCACTTAATTCAATGGAAAATATTTGACTGTTATTCTACATTCAAAACTAATCGAATGAAAAAAAAATCCCAATATGCAAAAATAATATTCATTTATGGAGGAATAAAGTTTATTTTCTTTTTTTACACCTCAAAATACTACCCATTTTACACCCTTAAATACTAGTTTTGATTGTAATCGAAAAGTAATTTTTTTTTACTCAAAATTTTCGGTTTTGTTTCAGAAAAACGCAATTATCGCAAGAAAACGTCACCCAATCTGCTCAAAACATAGGAGGGATCGAGAGATTTTTCTTGATTTGAAACTGTTTTTCTACCATATAATCTAAATGATTTGGATTGGACATTTTAGGGTTTAATAATTTTTTTTTTATTAATTTAAATGACATTGGAATTTTCCATATATCCAGGTATAAATTAATTTTTTGTATTCCCATTATTTTCACTATGGTTGGGGGTCGAAATTTTTGATTTTGTGGGACCGCCACTCAATGAAAAAAGACAAGGACCCAGGCCGAATTGGAACCGACACCGCCAATATCATGTGATCTCAGTATGGTGAGATTGTGTCCAACCACTGAGCTACGGACGCCCATTCATAATTAGTTAACAAAATAGAATTTTTTTTATGTATTCTAAAATACTGTTTTTTGTTACTGTAGGGCATTTGCGAACAAAAAAATCTTGAAACGTGGCCATAATATAGTTGTTTCATTATTGATTGATCCTAAAGAACTTCAATAAAACAAAAACGAATATAAATGTATTCCAGTTTCCATGGTTTTTAGGAAACTAGTCAGTTTTCAATTTTACTAACATGAAATATGCACTAACGGAAATTATTTTGATTAGGTAGCATTTAGTAGCTCCACTTAAGCAGAAATGATTTTGTTTTCAATTTAAGGAGTTAAGTGGAGGCTGCACCCCACCAGATATTTTTCCAAAGGAGGTTACATAGTCTTTTATATTGATACACATATTTTTCAGATACCTAATATATTTATATCTATTTTTTAAGGCTTCAATGTTGTGAGATTTGTCATATCTCGGAGACAAAGGAGAAGTAATACTTAGCTTGTTCTTGGCTTTTTCAGAAGCCAAATTGTGATCTGCCTGTCGTAGTGATCTCCAATAAATGCAATTTATAATATAAAGCTACAATTTGCATGGATTAAAAGTTTTAATGAGAAATTTAGCGCAATTATTGGCCCATGTCAAGGGAGCCCTCTTATCAATTTTCTTTCATCTCCGATCCCCTTTTATCAACGTTCTTCTACGTGACTCGACTTCATCCTGTCTTGTCTTTTTTCCCCTCTTTTCCCCGGCGACTTTATTTTATCTGCCTTTATTATTAATAAAATTTAAAAAAAATAAACCTATCATTCACAGGTTAGTACAAAACAAACTGTTGGATTATCAAAATTTCGAAGAGCACTTTCCATTACTAATGACTTCAATATTTCTTTTTATCTTTCTTTAAACTGAATATTTCTTTTTTAAGAAAATATTTTTAACTGTATAACCTTGATCTGATAAAAGAAAATATTGTCATATTTTTATATAAAAGAAATATATAATATTTATCCAAATGATGATTATAGTTTCTAAGTCCTTGATTAGCTGGTCGCACATTCCTTAAATGAATATCCTCCAATTAAATAGACTATTATGCCTTCCATATCCATTACAATTTTATCAATGGCTTTATGAAACTCATTAGGGATGCTTTTAATACTCATAAAGAGATTTTTTACACCATGTGTCCCTCAAGTTGAAGCTCAGATCATCGAAAGGGAGATGGATGTAAGCATTATAGGGATCTAATACACAAAAATCAAACGATCTTACTTCTTTGTTCAACTAGATATATAATTATTAGCGCAAGGATTAGTCATTTCCGTTTTAGACCAAAAAAATGTAGAGTAATTTGTCATCTCTGTTTCGTAAGAACAAAAAGAGCTACAACGCAAGCTAACTTCTTTTTAAATTAATTATTAAAATACTCCTGTTTGGAACATGACTTGCTACTCAACACAGTTCATTGATACCGACACAACATACCTCACAAAAATTGGATTTCAATTTCGAAAATCTCTTTATACATGTAGACAACTAAAACTTAGTGGGAACACAATTATCTAGGAAAGTGTCCGGCAACAAAAAAATTATGAGGACTGTTGTTTGTTTATTTTTTCCGGGGTCTTAGTCTTCAGTGAAATGTTTTGACTGGTCAGTGTCCAATGTCTAATAAAGTCCCTCAGAATGGACAAGCAATTTGAATTTCAAACGTTTTCTTGGGGGGGGGGGGGAGTCCTCGGAGGTCCGGTCATTGTCAAATGTCTGGTATAGTCGTTCCAGTATTCATACAAGTTGGCAATTACTAATCCCAAAGCATATCTAGTTCCATTGCAAATCTCTCGGGAGCAGAATGTTCAAACTCAAGTATCAAAGGATTCCATATTAAATCCATCTCTTTCTGTACTGAAATAAAATTTTACGCATGATATTCAGTGAATACATCCGAAATGCCCTAACGGATTTTTATTAAATTTAGAATCAGTACTACAGTTGACAAGTGTGAGAAAACTAAATGTACTATCTTATTTTCGGACAGCTACATACTACAAAATTTAATGAAGGGATATTTTATATAGATTCAAATCATTTTCCTGACCCTGAGAAGAGCTTAGAGTTGAAGGAAAGAAGTTAAAAACAATTATTGCAAATGATTAGTGAATAATATCATACAAAATCTGTTGTTATACATCAACGAAATGAGTCAATCAAAAACGACAGATAATCCTCTACTAACCAATATAACCAAAATATCCTTCATAAATTTTCAAAAGATTGGTTTCGATTTAGTTGAGGTCTTGTCATAAAATGTATTAAAATAGGACCATTTGAAATACTGTTCTACCGCTACACACTACTATCTAAAATTGAATTGAAAACAATTGACAGTAACAACAAAAAAACTTTATTTAAAGATGACACAAAAAAAAAAAAAAATTAGCCGATTACCTCAATAAATATTTTAGTTGGTTTAGGAACAGAGCATCTATTATATCTCCTACGATGAGGATGCCATTATATAACACTTCTGTTCACATTATACCTACTTCAAGAATTGAAAATACTTTTGAGGAATAATTATTATAATTTATACAATTATAATAATCAAATGTCATTGTTTTCCAAATTGCAAATTTCCTTGAAAATTTTAATAACCTTTTCTTAGCAGCTTTTACTGACCGCGGAATAAAGACACCCATGAATCATAACAGTTACTACACCTATGAATCTTTTTTTTGGGGGGGGCTACTCCTCGTTTTATCAATACGATTAATAATAAGGTAAGACCCGGATTTTTATTGAAGTGTATATTTTGATTGCATGCATTTTTAAACTGTTGATTAAATATCTTTGATTGACGCGTAGAATACCGAAGATGAAACAGTTTTCCCTACAAATGGAAAAGTCCTTTATTTCAACTATTGCTCATTACATATTACAAGCAAAAAAAAAAACAAATGATAGATCGACCAACATGTCTGAACAGGTGAGCTATATCTTGTAATTTATCTTTGTATTACGAATGAAATTGTCCAGTAAATGCTTTTAGATATTACCCTCTAAAATTTAAAGCCAGTATTATTTTCAATTTGTTTAGCAATATGAATAATGTAACAAGATGACTGTATGGTGGTTGTTCCGGTTAACCTACGGCAACCGAAAGGTTGAATTGGAGGGGGCACCATCAAACATCATGGCATAATAGCCTACAGGATATAGTAGCGCCCCATGTGGTCAACAGCCCAATCTCACCTCCTCCAGCACTCTCTGTGAAGAGAAGCATCTCAGACGAAGGAGAGAGCCATCTTGTCTTCGGGTAGAAGCAGTGCATTATTTCTATGTTTCTCATATCAGGAATCTACCATGGGTGAGTAGATCTCTTGAAGTGAAGTGTGTCTTACAATGCAGTTGAAGGCATACTTCATACAATGGTATATTGATTAGCAGTAAGAGTGTTTAACTCAATTGGCATCTTAGTTATTTCTAAATCCTCATCTTGGAATTGCGTTTTATGTTTAGACCTAACACCAACTTATAAAATATTAAAAAATAATTCGCAAATATTACGTGTTTACAGAATATTACAATAATGAATTAACTGCTATTTAAAAATAAGTATAAATAAATTTTATCAGCCGTTTTTACAATTTTTTTTCCTAAAGGGACTTTTTTTTTTTAAAGGGCTACATTAGAAAGAGAAAGATTTCCATACTAAGAAACATGGGCAGTAGTTGCTGACTACAGCGAAAAACAACTTGAAAGAAAATCAGGTAAGGAATGGTCACCTCGGGGATCGTCTTATGTAACTTAACCAATGGCCCATTTAACCAAATATACCAACAAACATACACATCACATATATGCGTATAAAAGCCTATTATACATATAAGTGAGTGCCAAGAGACAATAATAGGAAAAAAATAAAACTGAGAATCAGCAACAATTAATTATACTTGATGATGGACCAAATTACTTAGTTTAGGGCTTTATAGGTTGCTAATTTACTAGTCAGGGTATTAAATAAAAATGAGTCCATGAAACCATTAGTCGATTTATAAATTGTACCGTCGGAAATAGGAACAAAAAGCGGGGTTTTGTTGCGAATCATAGGTCATATATGATAAAACCTCATGTTGCAGGACGCTCCATATGACTTGTGTTGCTAATGGAAGTTTCGTAATTGATTATACGAATTTACTTTTTAAAAATATTTATTTAACATAAACAATACAATTAATAGAACAGAATAATAATTAATGTGAGCAAGAACTAGAGGCACAGATGACTGCTTGACTAAGTACTCACGGCCTCCTATATACCTTCATTTAGGATTATTTAACTCCTCCCTCCATAAGTTTGAGGCTCGGGGAAGCCCAAAGTCCCCTGTAGGGGTATATTAGCTGCATTTGATGAGCTATCATTGATGTTAGTTAATAGTACAATGCTTCTATCTAGAATATTTTTCTCCAATATCTTATAATAATATAATATAAAAATAAGAAGACCAAAATGAACGACGATGAACAAAATATAAAATTAAAATACATAGTAGAATATAACAAAGAGCTGTATCATCATTGTAGGGTAAATATAGCAGGGGTTTGAGTCCTAACATATTTACATTTATATTATACAGTTCATCAATGCTTATGTTAAAGTCACTGTATTTTACAATATAATTTTGAATTGTCACGGCTTTGGATTCTTTATACATAGTCATAGCTCTTTTATCAAATAATACTTCATTGTTATTAAGTGTAATTAATCTACTATTCGTTAAAAATATAGTTTCATTGGATTTTCTACATATGGTTATTTTATGAATATAAGTCAAATAAAAATCAATTAGAGGTATATAATGTATAAAAGGTTTCCTATGAGTAACAATAGTCTTACAATCTAATAAGTTCAAATTAGATAGTATTTGTTGAATACAAGTATTATTTACATAAGCTTTATTGTTACAATAGAATGTCTCTTTAATTTCTTTACAGTCTGCAGTGTGTAGTTATTCCTGTGTATTTTTGAGTATTAAAGAAGGATGTAGATAAATGTTCTTTAAAATATTGTCATTAAATACAGGGTAGGATAAGAGACAATAAGGTTCCAAAGGTGGGCTTTGTAAGGGTATTTTTAGAAAATAACAGATCATATTATTTTTAATTGAACAATGAACTTGGCTCAGTTGCCAAAGTGCCTCAATGTCTTTAGTAACAAATGTAATATTATGCATTAGTTGTAAATTTCTTAAATCTTTAAACTCCAGGATGCTAGCTTGAATGATATTTAATTTACAAAATTCCAAAGAATTTTCAATGTCATTGAATTTATTATTTATTAATACTAAATTGAGAAAAATATTATTATATCGTTGATTTTACTCTATTTGAGTGAATAATGGATTGGATTATAATTGTTTACTTTTATTATTATTCATTTGTATAATGGATATATCATGATTAAATTCTTCTATTAGTTTTTGATTAACTATGATTTGATTTTTGATATTTGCTTCCATGTGGAAAGAGTTTTGTGTTCTGGTGTGTATGGCTTTGTCATACACAGTATTCTTTATCGTTTGCGCCCATGTTTCTGGTTAGCCAAGAAATACCATTGCCTAGTCTATTAATGAGTTCTCTATGGTTATTGATAAATAAATGACCAAGTTTGTTCCAAAGGAAATTATAGTATTTAAAGAGTCATTTGGCATAATGTGTTTTGTTTAAATTGTCTGTTGGATTAATAACGGTCAAAATGTTTATCAATTCCATATCTTTTTTTTTTTTTTGATAGATTTATTTATTGATAGATATTACAATCTGCCACACAGTAGTGGCCAATAGGTAATAGTGATGAATGATCTCCTACATACTAAAATAAAAAAT
>NW_027109527.1:17592-26969 GCF_000696795.3 Halyomorpha halys
GGTGAGTCTTTTGTCCAAAACGAATCCGAGGTATCGCACTGTGTCGGATCTGGGGAGAGGTATATTGTTAAGAGTAACAGGTGAGCAGAAGCTTCGGCGGAGAGTGAAGGTCACATGGGTGCATTTCGATTCATTAACTTTTATCCGCCATTGGTTGCACCATTGCTCAATCCGGGTGAGGTGTGTTTGGAGATTGGATGAGGATGTTACAGGATTTGGATGGGAGGATAGGATAGCTGTATCATCAGCAAATGTCGCCAGGAATGTGTCTGGAGTGATGGGAATGTCAGCAGTGAAGAGGATGTAGAGGACAGGACCCAGGACACTGCCTTGGGGAACTCCTGCCTCGATGGGATAGATATTTGAGTACTCAGAACCACTGCGAATTCGAAAGGAACGATCTGAGAGGTAATTCCATATCTAAGGTTTCTATATTAATTATGTGAACAAATGTGTAGTGTTGTTATGGTAAATATACTGATGGTAATATAATCGGAATGATTCTAGGTTCTTTAGTTAAATCAATTACGGTCAATGCAAGTCAGCATCTGCAACAGAATGTGAATCGTCAATTGCGTATTTTCTTGGTCTTTTAATAAGATTTAGATGAACTTTAAATTGTTTTTATTACCAGTTACTAGTTTAGTTTTTTTGGGGGTAATTCAAAATTACCTTTTTTTGAATTTTGGTTTGGCTTTTCCGTATTGTACGTTTTTAATATAAATTTCTCCTTCGAATATTTGTATGTTTTCTCTAGTTTTATTTAATTTATCAATCTTGGTTTATTTTTTTTTTTTTTTTTTTTCAATAATTTCTTTTACCGCTTTATGTATTAAATGTTTTAGGTCATAATATTGTTTTACCTTTTGTTCTAGTATAAGGTCTTGTGTTGGTTTGTTAGTTTGAGAACCAAAGGTGATTTCATTGGGAGTTAATTTTAGATTACTTATGTGTTATTGTAGGCTATTAATCCTAGTCGTAATGATTTATAAATAGATAATTCTTTTTCTGCTTTAATAACATTTAAAATTTCAATTAAAGCCCAGTGAGCTCTGTTTATCAGTCCGTTTGAATCTGGTTGGTTAGGGGTAATAAAGTGAGTGTCAATGTTGTTATATTTAAAACAGTTTTCTCTAAGTCCGTTTTTAAATTCTGGTCCATTGTCAAATTGTATAATATTGGGGCAAGGGAACTTACTAAAATATATTTCTAAACAATTCATAATTTCATTAGCAGTAGTTCCAATTACATTACCGTATAATAATCTGAGAAACAATCTATCATTATAAATATAAGTTTTCCGTCAAAATGTATTGTAGTGTAGTGTGTGTACTGCGGAGTGGGGTGGAGTAGAATGCTAATTGTTTCTAACATGCGGGGCCAGTAATATGTTTTTATTACAGATTGCCAAGTTTCGTGTATTCCGCGGTGCATTGTTTTTCCAATATGTTTATTCAATATTATTTCTTCTTGTTCCTCTGTTTTTAGTACGTCTAGTCTTTTAGACTAATATTGTTTAATTTTGATGGTTGGTTACAAATTTGGTCGTAAATTTGGGTGTCTATATTGTTTTTGATTTGGTATGAGCACAGCACGCTGTCGGTACGATTTGGTTGTAAATATTCAACACAATTGTCTTCAATATCTTTAGAAAAAGGATAACGTGTGTACCAATTTAATCTTGTGTTATTGAACGGTTTTTGGATTTCGGGATTTCCACGTATAATTACAATTTGAAAATTTTCGGCGTTAATACATTTGTTTTAGTCATCTACTGTACGAATTTGTTAGTTTGAGGATTCCCGTCAATGTTGAGTTTGTAAACTTTATAAATCTTCTTTAAGCGTTATGTTAAAAGATCGCGCTAAGTCGTTAATTGTTTCGTCATTACGTTCAGGGGTAGGTGCCGATAAAAATTCACTAGATACTTTGTTTGGAGTGGGGTCCTTTTCCAAGGAATGTAAGTTAATTTCAGGAATCGGATTTCTTGAAAGCTCGTCCGCGACTTAGTTACTTTTTCCTTGTAGGTATTTTATGTCAAAGTCTGCTAATTGTAGTTTCCATATAATTAATTTTGAATTGGGTTTGTCGGGATTGTCTGGTCTGAGGCGATTTCTCCAGCCTGATATCTCATTACAGAAGGCCCACGACAAGGCGTATTCAATTAGGGTTAAGAAAGGAAGGCCGTGCCAGGGGATGAGCCCTGGACACTGACTAGGTAGAGGAGGTCTAGGTGAGAGAAAATGAGGCAGAGTAACAGTTCTAGTTGCGGAGATGAAGCCGACGGACCAGAACTGTCATGATAGGAGCCAGCTTACTGGTTACCGAGATGAAGCGGCGGGCCAGTGAAACTGATAGGAAATAGGTTACAATCTTAGTTGCGGAGATGAAGCCGGCGGACTAAGATTGCTGGAGTAAGGAAAGGAGATAGGACATAGTCTAGGAGCATAACAAAAAAAACATTTCTTAAGAGAACGGAACGGCAATAAACCTCTCTATCTCAGGTAGAGTGTAAGCATCGAGTGATCTGTGCCATGACTAGACCCAGGAAGGTGCGGATCTAAGATCGACTTAGAGGATTTTGAGTCCCTTATTTATAGGTCTAGTCCATGCGGCTGTGACCGAGAAGCGGTCGGTACATGTCTACTTGAGATAGGTTCGTGCATTGCATTGTTATAATTTATTATTCATTGTACAGATAGTGCTAAATAGTATGTACAGAAATTATTAATATACAAAAATGACAATGTGTTTTTACAAAATAATGCACTATGTAAATTTGAGAGCTTCGGTGAGGCTCGAGGTGGAGCGCTCTGGTGAGTTGTGGTCCAACTACTTGCGCCCTCTCGCTACAGGTTCTTTTAAATTGTGCAACCATTGTAATGCTTTATGATCGCTTTGTATAACGAATTTTGGTCGATATAAATAGGGAAATGGCGACAAGCCCAAACTATGGTAAGAAGTTCCTTTTCAATGGTTGAATAATTCTTCCTCTTTGTTTAAAGTTCTTGATGCAAATGATAAAGCTAAATCTTTATTATTTACTGTTTGAGATAAAACTGCGCCCATTGGATAATTAGAGGCATCTGTAGTAAAGGTGAAAGGTTTGGTAAAGTGAGGTAATTGAAGGATAGGGCTCTTTTGAAGTAGTGTTTTTAGTTTCTCAAAGGCATTTTTGTATTCGTCTCTTAGTTTGACTTATCTGTCTTTTCCTAAGGTGGATGTCAAAGGTCGGGCTATTTAAGCATAATTTTTAATAATTTTTCTATAATATCCTCTTAGGTCTAAAAATTCTTTTTACTTGTTTTTGTGTTTTAAGTATTAGGAATGTATGTTTAGGTATAAAGCTATGGCTTCTAATTTGGTAGGATTTGGTTGAATTCCTTTGCCTGAAATTATATGTCCTAAATAAAGAAGTTCTTTTTTGCAAAATTTTGTCTCGTCTAGTTGAATTTTAAGATTATGTGATTTTAATTTGTCAAGAACTAATTTTAAATGTTTAATGTGTTCGTTAAGGCTATCTGAAAAAAAAACGATGATGTCGTCCGATGATGTAAACAAGAATAATAGGTATTCTAAGAAATTCTTAATGTCCATTCTCGTTTGAAAAGGCAGTATTTGTGGGTCCATCTCAATTAGATGAAATCCAAAGGCTGAAAAGTATCTTGCTCTCTCTACCTATTTTAAGGGAAATTTGTCCTCTTATTTAGTTTTCTATAGTCAATTATCATTATAATTTTTCTTTTTCTGGAACCGTCAATGTTTTTTGGGACTACCAGAAAGTTTTTTGGGTATTGTATGGTAAATTCAAATTTTGTATAATTTTTTTCCAGTAATTTGCCAATTTCATCTTGTATGTCTTTTTTGAAAATTTCTGTATATATCTATAATTTCGTGTATATATTGGGTTTTCGTCTGTTGTTCTAATTACATGTTTCAATAAATTAGTGCTGGTTAGTTTGCCTTCTTCCTATTTCATTATTTGGGGATATTCCTTTAATAAATTAATTATTTTCGATTTTTCTTCCTTATTCATATAATTAGTTCTAATTAATTGAAGTATTTCTTCTTTAATAGCTTCTAAATCTTTTCTTGGTGTTTTGGGACAAATGGTCACGTCGTCAGGCATCTTTTCACTTATACTCAAAATGTTTCTGCTTCTACTGGTTCAGGACAAATTTTAGTTTGAGTTTACACAACACAATATTTTATTATTATTATTTTCCTTGTAAAGTCCTTCTAATAAAGTGCATTTATCATTTAATAGTATATCATTTTTATCAATCCATAGAAATTTATTATCAATCATCCATTTTATATTCTCATTAGTTATAGGTAATTCCATGAAAGTAAATCCTAATTCTAGCTTAATTTTTCCTTCGTTTGAACTTAACTTAAGGGGTATAGTTCCTAGAGGATAAACAAGAATATCGTTTTCTGTGTGAACGTTAATTTTTAATTTTTTCATGGTATCATATACCAAAAGAATATTGTATTTTTTTGAAAAACGGAAGATATAAAATTTAACCTTTTAATTTATTCCAAATATGTTTTGTACATTGAAATAACCACTCTGTGTTCCATTTTCTTTCCCGCTCGGTGTAACTATAATAAAGGGGTCTTCGAATATTTGAATATTCCTCCAAGCCAATTCCTAAACAATGATCGAATCCATCTACCACGTTTTCCATAGTGTTTTCTAAATTTGCTATTCTATCATTGGATTGATCGTTGGTGATAGGTTCATTATTAGGTGGTAATTGTTGTTCACAATGGTTTAATTCATAGGGAGGATACAAAATTTGGAGGTCTTGGTCTTTGTGGTTTGCATGGAAACTGTATTTTGTGAGTTTGTCTTGGGGTGTTGAACATTGTGATTTTGGGATCTGTTACAGGGATGATTTCGATGATTAGGATGTTGGAAGATCTGTGGTTTAAATTGGGATGATTCTGCTTTGTGTTATTGTTGATTGTTTTGGTGTTGTTGATTATGATAATAATTTTTAGGTTGGAAGTTTTGATAAGAGGAATTATTATGATGATAATGATTTTGTGGATGATGTTGATGATGATTAGAATTATTAGAGTGATGATGTTGATTGTTATTCTTGTTGTTATTGCGGTGTGTAATTACAAAGGAGCACTTATTTTATATAATACTTCTTACTTCATTTAATGTTTTGGGATCAAAAAACATAATATGGTTGCTAGGAGTAGCAGGTAAACATTTATAAATATGAAAGGAATATGGTCCGGGTGCGGTCAAAAAAACTCAAATAGTAGAATATACTATTTAATTGAGCCAACGTTTCGCCCCACGTTGCAGGGCTTCGTCAGGGCTATTTTGACGGCAGTCAAAACAAAAAAAAGTCACGTGAGTGCCACCGGAGGCTGAGTGTGCCCGAGCACCATTTTGTTTTTCTACTGTTTATGAGGCTAACAGGTTTGGCAGAGGCTGAGTGTACCCAGCCATCATTTTATTTATTACGACCTCGCGATCCTCTTCTGTTAGTTAACCGCAATATTGGTCACGTGAATTACGGGGTTGAGTGTAACCAGCCGCCATCTTGTTTTTGATCGCTGCCGGTTTATTATGGGTTCTCGCGACCGACTTCTTTCCATTCACCACCATATTGGTCTTGTGACTTTCGGGTTTAGTAGCATGTATCGAGCCGCCATTTTGTTTTTTTTTTAACGCCACCAGTTAATTAAGAGGGTCTCGTGATCCTTTCCTTTTTGTTCGCAGCTATTTTATTACGAGAGTCTTGCAATTAAAGTGTGCCCGATCGCCATTTTGTTTTTAATGCAACTTAGAAGACCTGAGGTTTGTACAGGGGCTGAGTGTGCCTGGCCGCCATTTTATTCTTCTGATGTTTCAAAATTTTGTGGATTAATTGTGCTCGGACAATAATTAATTTTTATTTTCTTTATCCCCCCCCCCTTGTCAAAGGGCTGGGTGGGGCCTTTTATACTATAACCTTCTTCCGTCATTCTTTTTTTTTTTTGACAGGGGCTGAGTGCGTCCACCCAAACACACATCAAAGAGCAAGATAGCCACTTTTTATTCTATAATCTTCCTCGGTCATTCTTCTTTTGACAGGGGATTAACTAGCCCTATATCGGTGTTTATGTTTTAAGAATTACCGTTATACTTAGTTCAAAGTCAAATTGTAGTTATTAGTAATATTTTAATATTGAAATTATGTTATCATATTATACTTTATTTAAACTATATGAGTGGTCGTAAGAGGGAATAGGAATAGGGTGTAGCTGGCAGCGAGCACGGAATGCCTCTGCAACCCACAAGGCCTCAGCACTATAAGCGTCTCACAAGCTAAGCCAAATGTACATAATCATATTATTATAAAAATATTCTATCTTGTACAAATGTATATATGTTTATATGTAATGTTTAATAACGTTATTTATAAAATAAAAAAGATTGAGCAAAAAGAGTACGGAACTATCTCAAGTAGAGTTGGAAGTGTGAACTCTCAATAATAACTGATCATATGAGCCCTTCAAGTTTCACCGGGCTGATCAGCTAGAAAAGCCCTACCCAGGTCTAGTTATAGCACTGGTGGCATACACTCTATTTGAGATAGACAGGTATATTGCCAATCGTATTCTCACGAGTTTTTTGTTGTACGCATACCTAAGATGATGGCCTATCTCCTCTCCTTTTCTCCAGCAATCTTAGTCTGTCCGCTTCATCTCGGCAACTAAGATTGCAACCTAATCCTTAGAGGCTACACTAGTCCGTCCGCTTCATCTCGGCAACTAGAACTGTTACTCTACCTCAGACTCTCTCTTACCTAGACTTCCTCTACCTACGACAATGTCCAGGGCTTATCCCCTGGCACGGCCGTTCCTTTCTTCCTTACTTACTATTGGATACGCCTTGTCGAGGGCCTTCTGTAAAGTGGATATCAGGCTGGAGAACCGCCTAAGAGAGACACACCCCGACATGGGTATGATGAAATTTCGGAATATTCCTCGCAATACGTTTTAAGATGTCGGTGAATATATGGATGCTTACAATAACAGCTATGAAATAATTTCTTCAATTTATAACACACTCCGCGTCTATAACGTTAAGTATTATGTTAAGGACAGCCAATCAGAAGCCAGCATATGGTCGCGTGATCAGTCACGTGACCTATAGTGGAAGATTTGAATTCAAATTTTAAGCTCGATCTACCCTTAACCACTCACATGATTGGTCACGTGATCATTAGACAGCCAATCAGAGACTAATATTTGGTCACCTGACCTCTGGCGGGGGATTTAAATTAAAATTTAGTTCTTGATTGGAGAAGTTTGTCGGGGGTGCGGTCAGCAAAGAACAACATAAATAAACAAAACCATATTTATTTATTTTATGCCGACGTTTCGACCTGAGTTTCAGGTCTTCATCAGGGCTATAGAACAAAAGAGATAACAACAACATTTAGAGTAACATACAATTGAAAAGGAATAGTATACAAACAAATTTAGAATCATACAAAATATTGAATTAAATCATAAATGATAAAAAATTGATAACTGATTGATATTTGTGGAATTGTATGGTAGTAAATTGAAAACAGTGACAGATGAAATATAATATCATGTAGGTAAGAAGATATGTATAATATAAGATATGCAAGTAGTGCCTAAAAAATTGAAAAACTAAATAAATAAATGGAATCTACAAATTGAACATTATGACAAACAATGAAAAATAGTGAGTGGCTTATATCTCAATTACATTGTGAGTATTAACTTATATACCTATACTAAAAATATAAATATATATATTTGGGCAGAGGCTGAGTGTACCCGAACGCCATTTTGTTTTTGTTCTTATTATGCCATTGTATTATGAGGGTCTCGCGTTATCCCCACCACCCATTGATGGATCAGGTACCCTCTGTTTATATCAAAGGGTAAGTGTGCCCGACCGCCATTTTGTTTTTCTGCTGTTTGTGAGGCTTATTATTATTTATTAGTGGTTTTAAGTTTCTTCACTTCGACCGAAAGAACTAACTGATTAAGATGATAACCGAGACCAATATCTGTATGTTTTAGGAATTGCTTGTTCAAAATTCAAACCTTAGGGAATTAAATGTTGCTTTGTCGATATCCGCCAAGGAAACAAAAATAGAAAGTACTATAGTTCAATGTCAAAAGAATTACAATATAAGAGAGATCAAAAAGTCCTAATTAGTAACAGATCTATTTATCTCTCAGTTTGTTTATGTTTTAGGGATTATACAAGTCCAAGTCCCTTGTTCAAATTATTTACACTAAAAGATTAAGAACAGAGGGGATTAAGATTCAAAGTCGAAATGATTAAAAGACAAGGGGCATTAAAAAGTCTTACTTATCATTGTTTTTGCTTAAGAGCTTAGCAGGTCAAGGTCCGATTTTGTTTTGTTCGCGAAACACGTAATCAAATGGTGACGAACGAAAAGAAAATGACTGCGAGATCCTTGAAAAAAAATGGTGGCTAACTGTTTACATCGGGACCTGCTTGTGCTATACTGCAGGTGTCCCGAGTGTATTTTTAGATTATGATAAATAGACTGACGATGCCCCGATCTGCCCGATAACCCAGGGGACGCGAGCCTCGGTGGTAACCTGGATTGATCCGGAGAAACACGGTCCTTCGTGCCGACTTTGCTGGCAAGCAAGGAGACTTCACCCTTTCCTCTACCGGCGGGCTTAGCGCGTGGAGCATCAGAATGAGGTTGCATATTGAGTTCGTGAGAAAGCTTGCAGGCTATTAGTCTCTGTCTCACGAACGCCATCACCTCATCGGCGGTGGGGAATTCGCTGCTTGCATGGGCAAGCTCGAAGTGCTGTCTGGTGACGGGGTCCAAAGCTCGGAGAGCCAATGTGGACAGGATGACATCCGTTTTGTCCTCTAAAGCCAGAGCCCGAAACGACTCAAACCCCTCACCTACCTCGGCCAAATATGAAGCGTGCGTTCACCGCCAGACGTAGGGCATTTGTGGTTCAAGACCCTTTGTAGGCATCTTGAAGCGAGAACGCGCGGATTATTGTATTCACGCACCAGCGCGTCCCAAGCCGGCTGATAGGAGCTGGCATCGAAAGGAAATCCCGCCAACAGTCACGCGGGCTCTCCCAATAGGGCATTTTTTATAAAATGCATCTTGTTCACGGGAGCCAGTTGGGTGTTGTCGTGAACAAGTGCGATGAACGTATCCCGAAACCGCGTCCAGGTTATAGTTCGCCGTCGAATTTCGGGATTTGAATGTTTATTCAACATAATTTTGGAATTGAGATCTGGGGCTCCACCAAACCATCAAATTCTTCCCGCATCCAATCGTTACAATCCAAAATCCTACGTAAAATCCTTGATGCTCCTTATT
>NW_027109527.1:27529-27802 GCF_000696795.3 Halyomorpha halys
TCGATATTTCATTTTGAAAATTTATTATTCATTTCGGTATTTCACATTGTTGATAATATCGATATCGATGTTTCAATCTTATTTTTATAGAAATGTCTATATTGGATATAATAAGAGTAAGGAAATTTTATGAAAAGCATAAAAATAGTTTTTCGATATTTTAAATTGATAAATTCATATATTGTTGCTAATATACCATATCGATATTACAATAGTGTAAAATATCGAAATAAACATGTAATATAAAAATAAAATACCGATATTCCAATTTTA
>NW_027109527.1:27852-32834 GCF_000696795.3 Halyomorpha halys
CCCATTAATTCTTAATCTTTCATCCTTAACAATCCCTGATAATCCTCCGAGGCGTCTGAAAAGAAGATGGCCACGGGACCTTCTAATTTAAATTAATCTTTGAAGTACCACCAATGGGTGATTCCTTCCCAATATTTTCAAGTGTATATGAAACATACAACATATTTACCTATTGTATTATTTTTTACAGTTGTAAATTACATTAAATAAATAAAAAAAAAAGTTTCAATATTTCGTTTACTTTGAATTTATTAGCCTTTTAGTATGTATTGTAAAATCTGCTGTTCTAACCAAGTGTAACCTACTGCTACCAGAATAACTTTTTCTTTAAAATGCTTATATTTAAGTTATATTTTAATATTTAAGAATCAATTAAAAAAATATTACAAAAATATATTTTATCACAATAGCAGAAAACATATGTACCATTTATGGTTCGCAATGAACTTACATGGTAAAAACTGAGTAAGGAATAGAATTTTTATTCTTAAAAAAAACACGAATCGCTTCAAAACTTTATTGTTAAACATTATTCCAAATACTCATTAAAAACAAAAGCCCGTTTACATGTGGGGTGGAATTAAAAGAGGAGTTCTGTGGGGTGGAATCAAAAGAGCAGGTTTCTTATACATTAAGAAAAAATATTAATATCGGCAATGTTGCATTATTGACTTCCGTTGAGGAATAAAATGTAGTGAATACGAAATCTAAACCATGAAAAATTTATCAAGGATAAAATGCTATTAATCGGACAGTATATTTTATTTTTTCCCCGCCTTATCGAGTTGCTTAGTAAACAATTTATAGAGTTGTGATAAAAACAAAATACCATCATGTTTAAATTTGAAACTCTGTCATAGTTCGGATGTGCAATTTTACGAACATGACAAGCGTTCTAAATCACGTTTTTTTTTTTATCGGTGCTTTGATATTACGCTTATAGATATCGCTGTTGACCGACGACAGGCTAAAAAAATTTCGATAAAAATGAGGAATATTGACATAGAAAGAAGAGAGGGTTTTATTTTTTACGGAGTGGCGTCTGTTAAGTATATTTGTAGGAAACATGTTATAAATTCAGTACCGTGGTCTAAAACATATCAAAGTATCACTTACCTACTTATTTAATATAAACTTAGTACATGAGTGAAATTCATAAAAATATTTTACTCATTATTTTTCATTTGGGAAAATTTATGACTATGGATTTAAACTACTCACTAAATGTTAAGGTACAAATCTGATATAAAAGAAAAAATGTAATGAGCTAGAGTTTTTCTCACAAAAAAAAATCTAAATATAAGGATCAAACAAGACAACTTAAAATAGCAACATTTTATAATATTTATATTATACAATGAATTTTATTAAATATTATCTTTTTGGATTAAATTATCTAGTCTATCATTATTACAGCCAGGTTCAAGGGACTACCAGATTTGTAGAGTGTTGAATAATACTTCAGGGCCCATCACCTGTACCAGGGCAATGCCATCGTCTGGGAAAAGATAAAGCAATGAACAAATAGGGATGGATAGGAGGTTAATCCGATGCAAGCTGATGGTGGAAACCCTTCAGGAAGTAGAGATCTCGACAATGCCAACATTCCAACTGAAATGAACGACCTTAACGTGACATGTCACCTCAACATACCACGATAGCGATAGAATAGAGGAGGGATAGAGCGCCTTCATGGCACGTTAAGTGGCCATCTTCGCTTTTATCAGATTGACAATGGATCGGAACCGGATGTAGCAATGCCTAAGACGATAGCGGCATATAACCATTCGGTGCACACAGTTACGGGGTTTTCACCATTTGAGGTCCTCGTTGGACTCCGAGGACACCGGCGGTACTACAAGGGCACCACAGTGAACGGTGAGGAGATACATAACAGCCAAATTGATAAAGGAAAGTTATGGAAGAAAGCAGAGGGAAGAACGGAAAAAGAAAAAAACCAGGAGAGTAGCTTGGAAGAATTTATACGTCACATATAGAATGGGAGAGATCAAAATCGGGAAGATCGTCTACAGAAAGTTGGTGTCTAATAGGGGTAAGGAGATAAAGCGATACCAAGGTCCATTCAGGGTGATAACCATTAGAGAACACAACATAGTTTCATTAGAAAGTGTAAGAGAACCGAGAAAGAGGAGATCCATATTGAGCAGTAGAAAATTCCAGCAATCACAAAATAAAAGCTGGGATGTCCTCATATTGCCACATCCAGATTGTATTACAGTAAATGTAAATTTATTCTAATTATTTTTTTGTTTTAAGATTGTCTTTAACTTTTGCAAATATTGTTTTTTCATTTTAACTTATTCATGTATTGTATGAAGAGTTCTTTTATTATGTTTTAGGTTAAAATTATATTATAAATAGCGTTTACTTAGGGGAGGTTTTAAGTATTTTTTTTTTTTTACAGTGATATATGTAAAGAAATTTATTTTATTATAAATAGTATTTTCTTTATGGCTTTTCTTTTTAATGTTATTATATTGTATAGTATTTATAACCGCAAATTTTGACTTATCCTTAGTTATATGTTTATCGTTTATAGTTGCCCACGCTCAGCGGAGAAGGGGGTGAGTTAAAGGAAAATAATGAAAAAAAATAAATATAATCGAAAAATGAAAAAAAGATAAAACAATAAAGAATTACTCCTTAGGCGCCACGTTATTTTGTTCATGGAAATAACGAAAACCCTGAAGCATTATGCTCACAATATAGCTAAAATATACCAATATATAAACAATTGTAGAATTATGACCACTGGAGAATACCTTTACATGTAGATAACAGAAAACCTAGTGGTGTTACCTACCCACCTGTTGAATTATCGTAATATTTCGTGAACAACAACAAAAAAACATAAGTAAATTAAGAAGTTGAAAGCAGAGAAAGAACTATATGTACAAAAGTTTAATAATAAGACGAAATACATATACAGAGAATGAAAAAGGGGAAAAAAAAAGAATTCTTATCAATTAATAAAACAATTAAAACTTATAGGTTGACTTAACCTTAACTTAAATGCTTAACCTTAAAAACTATATTTAAATTATTATCCAAAAGAGTATAAAAGTGAATATAAAATAAAAACAAAATAAAATTTAGTTCAAACTAGGGATGGGATATCGATATCGATATTATCGAAATATCGATATTTCGTCTCCGATATCCGATATTTTGATATCGATATCCAGTAACCGATAATATCAGAATATCGATATCTTCCTTCGATAATATCGGTTTCTAAAAAAAAAAAAAAAGGTCGCACCTTAAATGTTGGGATAAATACAAGATATATTGTATAGAAGTATACGATATATGAAATAAATATATTTTGCTAAAGGAAATATTAATGATAGTATTTTGATATTTGACATTTTTATAATTATTTATTTCTAACATTAGCAATAATATTCCGATATGGTATTATCAAAAGATCGATATATTGTTTCAATCCATTCAATCTTTAATAATGTTATTAATATCTATATCGATAATTTAAACAATATTCTAATATTATTTTATTTAAATATCGATATTTTGTTTAAAAATACTTGACAAATTTAAAGTGAAATATCGATATTTGGTTTCAATCATTTAATATCCATTTCGATATTAAATATATTTAAAGATTATCAACGAGGTATTTCAATATTTCATTTTGAAAATTTCATATTTATTTCGGTATTTAACATTGTTGATAATATCGATATCAATATTTCGAAATTTTTAAAATAAAAATATCGATAATTGGTTTAATAAGATTAAGAAAATTTTAAAAAAGGGCCGCCCGTAGCTCAGTGGTTAAGACAGTCTTACCAATTTGATGTCTATCGGCGGTGCCGGTTCGATTCCGGCCAGGGACGTTGACTTTTTTCATTGAGTGGTGGCCCACAAAATGAAGAACTTTGACCCCCAACCATGATTAGGCAGTATAGGACTCCAATGGGAGTCTTGGCCGAAAAAAAAATTATAAAAAGCATTAAAATAGTTTTTCGATATTTTAAAGTTAAAAATTTAAGTTTCATTCGATAATTTACATCGTTATTAATATCGCTATAAAATATTAGAAAAGATATTTCGATATCTTTTCATCTAAATATCGATATTTGGTATAAAAAGATTAAGAAAATTTTATAAAAAGAGTTTTTCCATATTTTAAATTGAAAAATGCATGTTCTTTTCCATATTTTACATTGTCATTAATATCGATATCGAAGATTAGAAGCGAAATTTTGATATTTAATTTTATAGAAATATCGATATTCTATGAAACAAAACTATAAAATTTTATGAACAGCTAAAAAAATGTATTTCGATATTTTATTTTTATGATTTCATATTTATTTCGATATTTATCATTGTTGAAAATATCGATATCGATATTTCATTTTGAAAATGTCAAATTCATTTCTATCGAAGATTAGAAACGATATTTTGATATTTTATTTTATAGAAATATCGATATTTTATGAAAAAACTATAACATTTTATGAAAAGCTAAAATAAGGTATTTCGATATTTTCTCTTTACGATTTCATGTTCATTTCAGTATTTAACATTGATAATAATTTCGATATCGATATTTCGATAAAGTAATGTCGGAATACTGTTGATTATTTTCTATATCGATATTACAACAGTGTAAAATATCGAAATAAATATGTAATTATCAAATAAAATATCGATGTTCCTATATTAAAATCTCTATATTTCATTTTAAACAATATATCGATATTTCGATAAAATAATATCGGAATATTGTTCTTATATATCATATCAAAATTACAACATTAGATAATTTCGAAATAAATATGTAATTATCAAAATAAAATATCGATAATCCATTTTTAATTATTCTATACAATTTTCTAGTCTTTTAAAAGAAATATGTTATTTTAGTCATTTTAAAACAAAAAAGGCGATATTTCGATAAAATAATACCGGAAAATATTTGTTTACATTCCATA
>NW_027109527.1:37259-37853 GCF_000696795.3 Halyomorpha halys
ATTGAGAGGTTAAGCCCTGTTAACTACAAAATTGAAAGAGCGCCAGGAAAGTACGATGTGATGCAGATCTATAGACTCAAGTTTTGCCCGCTAAATGTTAGCTGTGATAATGTTGACAGCTCGACGGAAATGAAAGGGGATTTTGAGTTCGATGACGTACCGGAGGACCAGTGGAGTGATAGTGAGGAGTCCTACTTGTGCTTCCCAGCGGGAGAAAGAGTCCAGTGAAGGCCAACCGTGAACCATAGGCGTTCTACACCACCCCAGAGATGTGTATCAACCGACCGAGAAGAACATCCTACCGGAGAGGACGAAGACCCTGGTAGCGAGCCCCATACCCCGAAGGAAGAGTGTTCTGTGTTCGCGGACCAACAGAACCGGACATTGCAGGAGACGGTGGATGAAGACGCACCTAGGGAAGAGAGCACTAAACAAGTGGATGTCCCAGTTCTACGGGAGCTGGTTCCTGTGAGGACCAAGACTTCCTGCATAGAAAAAAAGGATACCCAATTTGGGCACCCTTTTTGAAAGGGGGAAGTATTGTGAGATGGCAACACTGCGTGGGCAACACTGACAAGAGAGAGCGAGGGAAGG
>NW_027109527.1:40087-40785 GCF_000696795.3 Halyomorpha halys
ATATTTCGATATTTTAAAATATCGATATTTTAGTCCCGATATTATATCGATATAGATATTGCTATCCGATATCGATATCGATATTGATATCGATATTTTTCTTTCGATATCCCATCCCTAGTTCAAACTAGGGATGGGATATCGATATCGATATTTTGTCTCCGATATCCGATATTTGGATATCAATATCGAGTAACCGATAATATCGGAATATCGATATTCTCCTTCGATAATATCGAAATATCGGTTTCTAAAAAAAAAAAAGTCGCACTTTAATATAATTGATAATATACACTCCAATGTAATATATCTATAATTCATATATTCGGGAGGAAATATTCGTACCAAAATATAATATGGCAAAGATATTCCGTTGTTATTTAATCCAAATATCGATATTTTGTTAAAGAAAATATTCAAGCTTAATAATAGTTTTTCGATATTTAATATTGATTATTCATCATATTCATTTCGATATTTGACATCGCTATAATTATTTATTCCTAACGTTAGTAAAAGTATTCCGATATTGTATTATCAAAGGATCGACATATTGTTTCAATACATCCATTTGATCTTTGATAATGTTATTTATATCAATATCGATAATTACCAACAATATTCTAATAAATACAATATTCGATATTTCGATATTTTTTTTTATAGAATTGTCGATATTTGGTATAATAAGATTAAGA
>NW_027109527.1:44080-62964 GCF_000696795.3 Halyomorpha halys
TTTGTTTTTCGGGGACAGTGATAATAAAAGTGAGAGTGCGTATATTTATCCTAGTTTGCTGAAAGTTATATTAGTTGTAATTTGACTTCTGAGTTGTGAGGGACTCTTTCTTTTATTATTGAGATTATTCTCTAACCTATAATGTAAGTGTTTAAGATAATATAATATTGAGATCTATGGTTTTGTTTATTCTTTATCTCTCTTATTTCTCCATTTAAAAAAACACTATAGCCCCTACAAACATTATCAAAGATCGAATGGATTTTATATTATTGGAACAATATATCGATCTTTTGATAAAATAATATCGGAATTTCGTTGCTTAAACGTTATATCGTATGTTAGAAATCAAAAATGTCAAATATCGAAATGGATATGACATTATCAATATTAAATATCGAAATACTAAATATCGGATATCGGAGACAAAATATCGATATATCGATAATATCGATATCGATATCCCATCCCTAGTATATTCCTCTCAGTATTTTGATTTGATTGGCAGTGCTCGTCGCTCCGACTTTCAGCGAAGTTTTCCATCCTCCCATCAGGTTTGAAAGTAGTCTGCTTACATTAGTTTGTATCTTGTATATATCTAATACTTTTAATAGCCAGCTGTGTGGAGCAGAGTCAAAGGCCTTTTTATAATCAATCCATGCAATAGATAGACTGCTGTTTTTTCGAAACTTGTGCTGCAATGAACGAATCTATAGCTAACAGATCCTTATAACCTCTAGCCCGTTTTTTGCACACTAGCTGTTCTATGGGAATCATATTCTCCTTTTCAACGTGTTCATATATCTTGTTCGCCAGGATAGAAGTGAGAATTTCATATAAACCATTTAAACACGTTATTGGCTGGAAGTCTTCAGGACGTAAGTTTAATTCATTCTTCTTTGGAAGCATATAAGTGATGCCATCAGAGAAACCATCAGGGGGCTTTTGCGTGTTCATCAAGTATTTCCTGGTACCCTTTGGCTTGCAAGTCATGCAAGCAATGAAATATTTTAATCCAATAATTTTGGATTCCGTCAGGTCCAGGTGACCTTCAATTTTTCATGTTCCTGACAGCTTCCGAAACATCTTCCACTGATACTGTCACTTCATTCATATCAGAGGAATTACGGAAACTTTGCAATTCTTCTTCCAGAAGCGCTCGAGGTGATTCCCCCGCTTTTCCCACACATCTTTCCAGTAAGCTTCAACATCATCAGGGTATTTGCTCCATATTTTTTCTTTTTGCAGAAGATTTCTATAGAACTGCCGTTCATTCTGCTTGAACTGCTGATTTAGTTTCCTACGCAAAGCTGCCTCGCTGTATCTCCGTAAACGGTTTGCATAAACAGCTAGCTAGCTTTTGTTTCTAGTTTTCTAGATAAAGAGTCAGCCTATCAATTAATTCACTTTCCAATAAGGTGCCCAAGTTTTGTACTACAATTTCATGTATTTTCCTCTTTGTATTTGGTCTTGCAGCTTGAGGGTCCCGGATGTAGTTTGAGATGACTCCAATTTTTTCCCTTAAGTTATTAATTCTCCTTTGAAGTCTTCCCTGCCTTCTGTTGAGAGTTTATTTTTACTTTTAACTTTCATCTTTATACCTTACTCGAGTGCAACTGTCCTGGCAGCAATATATACCCAATGAGGGATATCTTCAAGATTGATAAGAAATTAGATCTATATTTTCCTTAAGCAAGCTATTCATTATGTTGGTTATTTTTCGTGTTTTCTTGTTGTAGGGCACTCGAGGTAACGATGGTCGTTCCCGAAGCGGTATTTCCTTAAACATAATGTACTCGGTCAAAAGTCATTGAGTCAGTCTAGTTGCAATATCTTTGTCATCTACTTGGTTCTCTGCACCTTCACCACAGGCTGATGTAATTTCTCTACCAATTTCAGGACCCGTTCTTGCATTCATCGCTCGGTCAGGTGGCTTGACATCTCTTTCTGTAGCCATCAACATACGAACTTCGTCTTTAAGTTGTTGGAGGTCATTCGAAGATAGAAACTTTCTCGTCAGTATTACTTTGACCAGATCACTTAGTCTCTGTGTGCCTATGTCAACATCTGGAAAGGACTCACGCCAGTATCTCAGTATACGGTTGAGATAACCTGTTTTGTCAGTTTCTAGTTTTGTTGCCAAGAAGTATGCCCGGATGACAGCCTTACTCATATCTGGCGTCCATTTTATCCTCTTTACATTTCTTGATCTCTGTTGTCTACTTCACCCTGGTGGAGAATGACTCTCGAGTTCGAACTGTTTGACGGTAAACGTTGCACCTTGCGGTCCTTGACGACAGTGTAGTGCCGCTCGCTCCAATATTCCCTGAATATTGCTGTCCACTATTCCCGCCCGGCAGCTCCAGTATCGGGCTCATCCGAGGCTAATCTATTTCTTAGCTCCATATTTAATGGGTGAGTGCATTTTATACCTACTGTCAGGTTGTAAATAAACAGCCACCCCTTACGTGGGGAACAGACGCTGACCAGGTCACCGCCCTATATGGGAACCGCCGCGCCTGGATTTAGCTAGTTTTGGTCAACCCTGGGTATTTTATTTCCCCAGTATCCATCATTTACCCCTATCCACCACCCGGGGAAGCGCCCGATGGAGGACTAGCAACCTATCACGAGTTATTATTATTATCCGGTTTTTCTCGCCATTGCGGGTTCAATATTTGAGGTGGGGGACTTAGAATCCAACCACCTTAATATTTTTTTTTCATATATTTTAAAAAGTTCGCACTATACGTGCTGTGTCCAAGAGAACTGATTGTTGAGCCTCTCTTAGCACGTCTATAGGCAATCCCAGACCATTCATGCCTGCCACTGTTGATATTGGTATGAGACCATTCGTTGATATTATGAATGGAGTAGTGGTAACACCTTTCAATTTATATATTTCTTTAAATTCTTTCGCCAATTCCTGGTATTTCCTCAGTTTTTCTCCCACAGTGGAGCTTATATTATTATCGTTGAGGATCCCAACATCAATGAGTTCCGCTCTCTTTTTTCTTAGGTCTATAAGGAGGATGTCTGGCTTATTATGGCGTACTGTATGGTCCGTAATAATTGATTCATCCCAATATAGCCTGAGAGAACCTTTTTAGAGGAACTTATTTGGGTGGCAGTTGTAATAAGGGCTCTTATCTTCAATTAGGTTGTACTACACAGCCAGAGTCTGATGCAAAATTTTGGCCACATTGTTGTGCCTCTGCAGATATTCAGTACCAGTCAGCATTCCACATCCTCCAGTGATATGTTGGATTGATTCGAGCGTTACTGAGCATAATCGACACTTATCTGGTGTTGTTGCGTCTTTTAATACATGCTTCCTATATGATCTCGTGGCAATCACTTGATCTTAGTATAGCAGCCATGAATCCCTCTGTCTCAGATAATAGCCTTCCAGCTTTTAACCATTCAACTAATCTCTCCTTGTCTATAGAGGCTTCGTTCAGTTGGCTATAGAATCTCCCATGCAGAGACTTGTTTTTCCATTCTGCCAGTCGTTCATTTTGTGATACGATTGTTGATTGTTTACCTTTGCTCAAATTAAGTGCAGTTAAACCAGAATCCATCCTTTTGATGGCGAGATAAACCCCTGTTGTTTTTGAGAGAAAGTATTGGCGTAGGGTCTCTTCTTGTTTGCAGCAAGCTTCTTCAATATTTAGCAAACCACGCCCTCCTTCTTTTCTAGTTAAATACAGACGAGCTTTGAAGGATTTTGGTGGTGGGTCCGATCTTGTGTGAGAGTTGTTCGTACAAGGCGGTTCATCTCCTGTAGGCTTGTATTTGACCATTGCACTATGCTGAAGCTATAACTAAGAGCAGGTATAGCCCAGGTGTTGATGGCCTTGATTGTTTGCTTCCCAGTTAGCTGGGTTTTGAGCTCTTTTCGTAACCTAATTTTGAGCGATGTTAGAAATTCTTTTCGGGATATTTTAAGATGCTGTTGCATGCCCAGATATTTATATAATTTATTAGCTTCAAGTTCTTTTATGTGCTCTTCTTCATTATCCAATATTATTATTATCCGGTTTTTCTCGCCATTGCGGGTTGGATATCTGAGGTGACCTAGAAGTACAAGGGCGAACTGGACCCTACGATCAGACATGAGCTCCGACCACCGTGTCATAGCCTACAGTCCGGTAGAGGAGGAAAGTGTTGCCCTAGAAGTAGAAAAGGGCTTTGTGACTCGATCAGCGAACTGAAGAGCATTTTGAAGCTTAGGTACCAGGAGTATAGAAACGACGAGCGGAGGCCTACATTCCGAGAAGAATCTAAGCATAGGTATAGGGTGTCACCAGAAGAAGAAATCCTGGGACGAATTTAAGGTACAGGAGTCAGAGAAGAATATCTGGGGTATTCCGTACAGGGTGGCACAGGGCAAAGTTAAGAGGTTACAGTTAATTGTGGCTATTAGAGTGAAAGGTGCCCAGGCAACCACTCTGGAGGAGGATGCAAAGATGTATATAGACTATACATACCCTTGGGATGATCCGTCCTGGGATAGTGCAGATGATGAAATGATTAGACGCACCACTTTATACCCACCAGGTACCGACCTATGTCTACCATGTGATATGCGGGACATTCGTCTTGCCATAGACAGGTAAGAGATCGGAAGGGCTCCAGGACTGGATAGCATAGATGTTGCAATTCCGAAGAATCTCCGCTGTGTTCGGTCCTAGGTCCAGCTCTGTGGAAGCTCATATTCGATGAGTTGCTGGGGGAACTAAAGAAAAGGGTTTCCTTGTCAGGGCCTACGTCGTAGGCTTGCAGTCATTGTGGCCAAGAACAGCAGATCCAGATTAAAGTCAGGAGTGGAGAGGTGCGCCAGTTTCGTAGGAGAGTGGTGCGTGAAGAGGAAGTTGAGTATAGCAGCAGCCAAGAATTAGGCCATACTCATAAGAGGCTCCACGGACAGGGCTCATCCTATTACCCGGGATATTCGAGGAGAGAGGGTTAGACCGGGCGAGGAGGTGACATATCTTAGTGTAAGGATAAGGAAAAGATTTGAAGCTGCAGAGCTTTGGAAATAACATCGACCCCCGGTGCCCCACGTGCGGTGTTCCAGAAACAGCAGAGCATGTTATTATTATTATTTATTTATGTATCTCCCTACCCTACCTATAGACAATACGGGTGTTCGCAGCAGTGGGTACAACTGATTGCTCCATATGACAAACATTACATAGCTGTGCACACAGTTTGCTCTTGCTACAAAATAAATCTTGCTCTTCTACTGAGGCCTTGCTGGTGTAGCTTATTCTCTCCTACCCAGGGAAAAGTGAGTAGAGCCCACAGCCTCCTTCCTCCCATACACAAAGGTCTTGTAGTGCGGGTAATTTTCTTTCTTCATCAGCTCAGAAGATCGCTCTCAGTCAGAACATAGAGTCCTGTTTCCCTCATCATCTTGGCTCTCAGTGCTTCATAGGTGGTACAGGCAAGTACGACGTGTTCGGCGGTCTCAGGAACTTGACAAATTGGGCATAGATGATCGATATTTATGCCATGTGCGGCGAGCTTAGCTCGGAAACCCCCATGCACCGTGAGGAACTGTGAGATCCAGTAGTCGGGAAGGACCCACGTTGATTCTAGTCGTGAACCAACGGTAGGAAAGTACTTCCTTAGGGTGGCCCCTTTTAAGCAATCCATCTACTGTCGATTCCATTCTTGTAAAGTTTCTTCTCGAAGGATCCTTTTCCATCTATTAGGGCTTTCACCAATACGCGCTTGGAGGTTCTCCGGTAAATCCGTCAGACCTTCCCTCTTTATTTTGTGTTTATTTTGCGATAATAGTCTTCCTGCAGGAGAAGATCGATAGGCACTCCTCCAGCTAATACCTGTACCGCCTCATGAGACACTGTTCGATATGCACGAGTGACTCGCAGCAGAGCTATCCTCTGTATTGTAGCCAACCTGCTCTTCTGCCTTCTCGAGAGATATCGACTCCATGCAGGGGATGCATATCTCAAGATACCCACAACTACTCCTTTATAGATGATCAATGTTGTTGGGTATCTGATGGCCCCAAAATGCGCCCCCTATTCGGTTGAGTCCATTAAGAGCAAGGGCTACCCTACTAATCATGTAGTTTAAATGAGTTGTCAGATTTAACTTTCTCCCAAGCCTTACGCCAATGTCACATCCTCACTGGGTCGTATCACTTCTCCTTGTATCCTGAGAGTAATAGGGTGGGCCCTGTCTGTCGTACCCCTTAATAGTATAGCTTGAGTCTTGGCAGCAGCCATTTTCAGCTTCTTCTTCTCACACCACGCTCCTATCAGGTTGGCGCACCGACCAGCTTCATCTTTTAATCTGGCCCTGCTGTTCGACGCTACTACTACAGCAAGGTCATCTACATAAGCTGTGGCAGGGAACCGCTCCTCTTCAAGCACCCTCAACAACTCGTCAAAGACCAATTTCCACAGAGCAGGACCAAGGACAGAGCCCTGAGGGCAACCTCTTTCCATGGTATCTTCGATTTCATAGAAGTTGCCTCGTATCTTTATCATTCTGTTCTCAAGATAACTCTTTAAGAGGTCTTACAAGTTGCTCGGGGTCTCATATTTTTGCGATTGCTGGAGTACGCTCGGCCACCACACGCTATCAAAGGTAGAAGATATATCAAACAGGAGGAGCATAAATTTATTTAAACTTTGTCAAGTCACTACCTTCAGATACCTTACATGAAATTTTAGTGCTACGCCTAGAGTTGCTATGAGAATTTTTTATATGTTCTGAACATTAATTGTGAGAAATGGATTATTCATCATGACGTCACTGGTTGAGAAAACGTACTTAAAAATAATTAGCGATTGTGTTTTGTTCAGAGGACAGAAAAAGTCCAATTTGTTCCCATGAATCAAAGATGCTCTTATCAAAAGCGAGCTAAAATGAAAATCGGAAAAGTTAGCAAGTCTAGTTTGAAATGTTTGAACCCCAATGTTTTCTTTGCTACTATTACCTTATTGCTCTTGCTACTGTAGAGCCTAGAGATATTCAAACTTTAAAACTAGGTCGAGAAATGGTAATTGGCAACTCAATGCATACATTATTACTATCTGTCAAAGTTCTCTCTGATAAGGCTTCTTTTACCTAGTTCTTTCTTCCCTTTTCCTTTATGCTCTTCTACATTACACAATTAATTATATTAAAAAAAAAAGGTTTTATAAGTACTCCTAGAAATACAGGGTAATAACGATTATTAAAATAGTGTTATATTTAATAATAATAAGAGTGATATTTTAAATTTAATAGGGTGTATATAGGAAGATAGTCTGATTGGCGGTCAATGTTTATGATAAAACAATTAGACTATAAATAGAATAGAATATATAATAATATTTTACGTTTGAATCTTGTTCTGATTTAGCCCTCATGAAGCCTTTAAAACATTGGTTACAAAATAATTTTTTTTTTACTATTTTGTAGCTTTATTGCCACCCGCACTATGTTCCTGCAATCTATTACACAGGTCGCCTATTGATCTTTCTATTTGACAATTTAAAACCAAGTTTAATTATAACAAACTTTATTTTTAAATAGTAAAATACGATTTACGATTGGTGAAGGCAATAATGTTATTAAAGATTATTATATATTAGACAAATATATGTTAGACTGGAACACTATGAAAAATGAGATATGTTAAAAAAAAAATTTTGTTAACACTCTTGAATATTTAACAATTATATATACATTTTTACCGTTACAAAATTGTTATTTTATCATAATTTCACTGGCTACATAGTTTTAAATCGTGAGATATAAAGCACTATTTCTTACCACTGTTCTATAGTTGTGAAATAATATAATTATCCCTATTTGTACGATTCGTAACATTTAGTATAAGATATTTAGAAGGAAGATATCCAGGGGTTGGAAAATCATTAAAACCTATATATCTTATCACAGCTCATATGAGTAAGAATTGAAAAAAACTTTTATGCCATATAAAATAATTGACTTATTTCGGTCATTCTTATTAGAAACACCTAATTCTTTTATAATAATGTATAATCGTGTTAAAAGAATCGAGAATATTTAGCAATACATATATATCTATTACAAATAATTTTAATTTTATTCAATTCCGCAGCTCCATAATTCTAAAATAATATGACTATTTCTCTTTGTACTTCTCGTTGCATTTAATATAACATTTGATACAAAATATTTAGGAGGAAGATATCTAGTGAACGAAAAATCACCAACATGTGAATAACAATTTGTCATCTTCAACAATATATTCGATAATTTTGTATAATACTCCCAATATGGCTTATCTCATTTGTCGAGAAATCAGTAAATCATGTTGCGTAGTGACACATTACTTTATAATTATTATAAATAATCATTTCGTTAAATTTATTTTTGGCCCCCACGATAGGGTTATATTTCAAGCCAGTTTCAAATGAGGTGGGTGATGTCTCATTCTAGACAGCTGTGTAATGTGGGCCAAGAAGCACACCTGTTGTTGCACACCTTGGGGCTTTTAGTTTAATACGCCTCCACGACCTTGATCGATTACGGGACACTACCGTTAGCTTTGGTTGTGTGTTGGAAAGGTTACCTGGCGACAGGTAGAGGAATAATTGAAGAGCCCTAGCTTGCTGAGAAGTGAGCAGTCGAGAAGGAGATAGCCCAATGGGACGCGCGGGAGGTGGGGAACCTATCGTACCCAATATATACTGGCTTGTGTTCACGTAGCCCTCAGTCATGAACGCTCTGTGCACAATAGTCTTTAGCGCTTGCTGGCTCATCTGCTCTGTTCATGGGCAATCTTCTCATGTGATCACTACAGTAAGACCAACTGACACTCCAAAACCACTATCCACAAATTCTAATTCAAATGGAGGCTCGAATATACTAACTATAACAACATCAGTTACGGGCACGGTCACTCCAACATCTATACTAGGTGAATCAAGTACTGGCATGGAAAACAAAAAACCACCCACAACGGTAGAACCGAGTACGGCATCTCCAACAACTGCCGCCAGCACCATTTCTCAACCAGATTCCTCCAGCATGACTTCTCCACCAGATTCTTCCAGCACAACTTCTCAACCAGTTTCCTCCAGCACGACTTATCAACAAGTTTCCTCCAGCACTACTTCTCAATCAGTTTCCTCCAGCACGACTTCTCAACCAGTTTCCTCCAGCACTACTTCTAAACTAGCTACTACAGTAAAAAATCCAGCTTCTACTGTTCCGCCGGTACATACATCAACTCCAGTAAACGAAAAATCGGTGGCTTCACTTGCAACAACAAGTATATTGCTTATTGTAATTCCTGCTTTATATTATTTGTGTTTTCAATTATAAATCTTGTCTAATTGCTGACTATTTTCTATAAATTTTACCGTTTATTCAAGCAGTTATGTTTTTATTTAAAAAACAAACACTGGTTTGAAATCAGCGATTGACTGTACATCGATTTTAAAAACAATAAATTTTTTTTCAGAAGTATCTAGATTCATGTATCGGAGGGCAGTGCTGTAAAAAAAATAAGTAGTACAGTATATAGCTCACTTCATACACAATTTTATGAATAAGAAAATCTAAAAATTAAGAATTTTAATCCGAAAAATGTACCTTCATCTCATTTAACAATTAAGAAAACTGGAATGGTCTCTAATTTAATTCTTCAAAATTCATTCACTTTAACACTTCAATTATTGAATCCACGTATAATATCATTATTTTAATTTCAGATATATATCTTGGAATTCACTAAATGTATTTATTGTTATTTTTTAAAAAAAAGGGTTAAAACAAATTCGAGATCTAACACATTAGTAAAATCATTATAACATAGTTTTACTAATATTTTTCAATCATCACTTATTCTTCTAATATAATGAAATCGCAAAAAAGTGGATGGCTGTTTTTCGTTAATAGATAAAATCATATTACCATAGTGAATTCATACGATTCAACATTCATAAGATTACCAATTTACCATTATCATTATAACCGTTCATAACATTACCAAAGTGAATTTTATTCAATTTAGAAATGGAATGATGTGTCAAATAAAAATTGTATCAAAACTGCTAAGATATAATCATCATCATGTGATATAATAATTATAATTATAAATGTAATATCATTCAATTTATTCTGTTATTAGATAAGTTGAATTTAAACACACACACTGTCAAATAAAAATAAAAATGTATCAAAACTGCTAAGATATAATCATCATCATGTGATATAATAATTATAATTATAAATGTAAAATCATTCAATTTATTCTATGTTATTAGATAAGTTGAATTTACAAACACACACACACACACACACACACACACACACACACACACACACACACACTTGTTTTAATTCTACTTAATATATAGATTCTTAATTTTTAATAATATTTTATTCAATTTATTGGGCTTCAACAGACATAATAGTTAACGATGACGATCTAGCTATCACTAACATATGAGTATTCAAAAAAAGTGTATTGTTGTAAATTTTTGGTTGAAATAAAAGGTTATAATTTTATTTTGTTTATTTTTTACGGAAATTGTATCCTTCATTGCATGTTAATTTTCAGCTTGACTGACACAATCTTATGAAGATTAAATGAAGCACTGTAATTGAAAAATAACTGCTAAACTTGTCTTTTATATCAATCTCTCTCTCTCTCTCTCTCTCTCTCTCTATATATATATATATCTTTCTGGTAACCCCATAAAGAGATAATTTATTTCCTTTAAACTTGTTCCATGCCATGAAAGAAATACTACATATATTATATGTTTACAATACAAAATATTTGAGTATATATAATTTTTTATACTGTTTAAAACATTTTAAAAAACAAACACATAATTAATTAATGAAAAAACGAAGCAGGAAAAAGAAAAAATAACAATAAAAAATAAACAAACACAACAAGAGGTTTTAGATTGCCCTTCTATAATTAGTCAGCTGGTCCAAGTCAATTTGTTTTATGAATTTTGCGAGTCTATTTTAAATTTAGTAAAAAGTATGTGTTCTGGTTCAGGCCAATTACCTTGTTTCAGTATTACATCTTGTATTAGCTGAACTCTTTGTCGGTCATATAGTTTACATATACAAAGTATAGTAGTTGAAGTATTTTCAGTCTTATTTTCTCAGTTGTTGAATGTTTGTGTTGTTGAGTGAGTGCAGAACATTCATGTAATCTGTGTGTAAGACTATATGCGAATGCACCTTAGAATTATTTTCAAGGAGTAAATAAATAGAATTTGGTCTGGGTGCGGTCAAATTAAACTTAAATAGTACACCAATTTACTATTTGAGTTTAATTTTACCGCAACCGGACTAGATTCCATCTATTAATACACACGGTCAATCAGCAATCTTCCAGTATTTTCAAGAAGGTTTTCTAAAACTTTTAAAACGGCTGATTTATCGGCCTAGTTATTGGAACACCATGAAGCTAGCTTGTACTGACATTCTATTACATTTCCAAGTCTATCTGAACCAGTCCATGCACAACCAACGTTGCCATCCACCTTGCTACCGTCCGTGAATACGTCAGTTATATCAGAGTCATATGAGTTCGTCGGTGAAAGTTCACTTATTTATGATGTAGGATGTAGCCATTTGTTGGATTTGTCGAGGTTGTCTAGTCTTAGGTGTCTCTCCAGCCTGATAATCATTTTACAGAAGACCCTCGACAAGGCGTATTCAGTAAGTTAGGACAGGCCACGGCCCTGATGACACGGCTAGGTCAGGCCAGTGGACGATCCCTGGACACTGGCGTAGGTAGAGAAGGTCTAGGTTAGAGAGAGTCTGAGGTAGAGAAACATAACTGTTTCTAGATGCCGAGATGAAGCGGACGGACTAGAACTGGGGAGGGACGGGATCAACTAGACTGGTTGCCGGGATGAAGCGAACGGACCAGTGTAGCCGCTAAGGATCAGGTTACAATCTTAGTGGCCGAGGTGAAGCGGACGGACTAGAACTGGGGAGGGACGGGATCAACTAGACTGGTTGCCGGGATGAAGCCAACGGACCAGTGTAGCCGCTAAGGATCAGGTTACAATCTTAGTGGCCGAGGTGAAGCGGACGGACTAGAACTGGGGAGGGACGGGATCAACTAGACTGGTTGCCGGGATGAAGCGAACGGACCAGTGTAGCCGCTAAGGATCAGGTTACAATCTTAGTGGCCGAGGTGAAGCGGACGGACTAAAATTGTTGGAGAGAAGGAGAGGTTTGAAGGAGGTAAGGATGGATCAAAGGTCGAATAGGGTTTCTTTTTTTTTTTTTCTTTTTTTCAGAACACCTTTTAATATGAAACAGCATGATATTAATAGATACATATGGAGTATAATGGTATTATTTTACTCCTTTTACTGTAGCAGGGCTACATTTTAAGGAGGATTTAGAGTGATAAGATGGGCGGAAGTGGAGTACATGGAAGTGAGTCAAAAGTGTTGGGGCACACTTGATGGTTGTGATGACACTATAACTAAAACTAACAAACTAAGGTTCAAAATTTGTCTATTGCATTGTTGGTGATTGGTCACCGGTGGCACTGTTGCCATCTGATTGGAGGTGTAGAGGGCGATAGTGGGTTGAACAGCGGGTTGATGTTGGCCTTCAGCGAGTCAAAAAACTTCATGTGCCTTCGTTGTATAAACTCGGGTACAGTCGGCAGGTCGAAGATCTCGTGATGTTGAGGTGGCTTAGTCTTCCTCAGTGATGTAGACCTCACTATTTCCCGCAGCACAGTGTCCTGAAACTGTTGAAGATGGCGCTGTGTTCCGTCCCGGAGGTTAGTGAAGAGCGGTGCAACGTTAGGAGAGCCGGACGTAGTATACTATAATAAATTTTTAATTTTAAAGGGAGTGAGAGAGCAGGTGACAGTAGTAGGTGATGGAGGCGGTAAGTTTTTCTTCTTATTTGTTTCACTTTGTGGTAGATATGAGTGGATAGAGTACGATGGCGTTCTAGTTTGATTCCTAGGTATACTATTGAGTTAGATGGCGCTAGTGTGGTGTTCCCCACTCGTAAGGAGAGAGGTAATCTGGACTTCTTCCCCTTCTGCAGAGCAAATATTACACAATCGGTTTTGGTTGGGCTTACACTGATGTTGATGTTCATTAGTTTCTCCGTGATATCCTCACATACACTTTCGGTGTAGTCCAGAGCTGTAGCGGCATTGACACTGCTGCTATCGATGGCAATATCGCCTGCATATGCTACAATGGTCGCTTTTCTGTAATTGTGTCAACACAATGTCCGACATGTAGATGGAAAAGAGTACCGGGGATAAGACTGATCCTTGGGGAACACCCCATGTGAGAGGTAAGGTTCGAGAGAAATCGTCACGAACCAGTGCAGCTAGGGTCCGTTCTTTTAGAAATGACGGAATGATACTATAGAGCTGTTCTGGGCACTCTACGTCCGCGAGCTTACGGCATAACATGCCACGGAGTCGAACACTTTCGTTCAGTCTATAGAGATCATAGCTGCCGCTGCATTTCTGTTGAGGTCTTTGCACACCTCTGTTTGAAGTTTCATAAGATGATGTTCTGTGCTTGAAAGCCGGTTTGTTCGAAGGGGATAACTGAGTTCTCCTCACAAAAGTCTCAAAGATAATGGATAATGGCGCTCTTGGTCAGCTTCCAGACGTCTCCGTGGGTAGCCTGTAGTTGGTCCTGCCAGATAGCTGTTTTCCACTACTTCATGAGGTTCTTTATCTGGCATGTGACGGAATTCAGTGCTACTTTGAGGGCCGGATCTCCGTAGCGGTACCTATTGTTCTTCAAGGTGTGCATTTATCAATGAGCGCCAGGATGTGTAGTGGTGGTGTTCTTAGGTGTGGTGGGGATGGACATTGCTGCTGCCACGTGGACGATAGCAGTGATCTGGTCGATGTAGCTATCCACCTGCTCTCTCGTTGCGAGTGTTGGCATATCCGGCAATCTTTGGCACATTTCTTCTTTGTATTTTCTCCAGTCAGCCTCCTGGTATCTGAATCTTGTTGTTTTCGGCTCACCCGGGCGTCCGTGGATGGTAAGAGGACCGGATTCAGGGCTGTGCAGCTTGTGATACGACGGGGCTGCCTTGTGAGGAGAATGTGGAGGATGAACCGTTTCTGACGTGGCGAAACGTTTGTGTATGAGGACCTGTATCGTGAGGTGGCTGATCCCTGAATGAGGCAACGTGCTTCAAATCACAATTTTTACATGGGGGGGGCCTTGACGGGGCAATTTTGAATTAGGTGCGGTCCTGCGCATCTAACACAGGCCACAGGGTGTTCACAATAGTTTTGTGCGTAGGGGTTGGCCAAATTGTTGGCATTTGTGTCATTGGATAAGATCTTTCCGTGGTTTGTACTTTTCAACGCGGAAGAGGATTTGATTTACATGCCTGACGTTTCGTATTGTTTCGATAGTTATGTCATGTGGTAAGTTGACTACTATCAGGGGTAAGGGGGTCTTGGTTCCATCTGGGTGTGTCTTCATAAGACGCCTCACATCTATCGGTCTGACAGGGGCAAGTGCCGCCTTCACATTATCTATGTTTTCTTGGATATCCAGGTTTTTAATAATGACTTGGTTTGGAGGTTTCTGACTCCCGCGCTCTGCGAAGGTGTGGAAAGGGAATTTCAGTTTCATGAACGTAGGAATTCAATGTAGGAATATCTTCGGGTGATTGTACAAACACCCTAATTTCTTGGTTGGAGCGGCGTAAGAAAATATTTTTAAGTTTAATTGCAAATAGATAATCTCGTATATGATTTAATGGAAGATTACCTGGAATTACGGAGGGGGCAATCCTCTTTGGCTTTCCTCCAGTGTTGACAGGTGGGGATGTTGATGTTGTGTATCATTGTCAAAACAGGTATGCATTCTGTCTCATCATTTGATTTGTATTTTTTTTTCTTTTTACATATCTTTATTTGTATTTTCTTTAATATTTCTTCTCTTATCGATCTGTTACTATTACCCTTTTCATTTACTATTTACAACCTTTAATGTTTCTTATTATATCTTACTTTTTTACATTTTATACCCCTGTTATTTTACACTTATGTTTTTTCTCTTTTTTTCCTTTTGTAACTATGTGTTTGTATCTTTTTTAGCCCTGACGAAGCCCTGCAACGTGGGGCGAAACGTTGGCTCGATAAAATAGTATAATTCTACAATTTGAGTTTTTTTTTTACCGCACCCGGACCATATTACATTCAATAATAATAAATATTTATATACGTACAATTGCCTGTAAGAGTTGTATTCTTATCTAATAATATACGTTTATTAGGAGTTAATGTTGTTACAAGAGTGTTTTTGTGTGATACGGGAATTGGAAGAAGATACATACATACTATACATTTTGGTTTTCAAAGGAATTGATATGAAATAATGAATTACATTATTTTTAATTGAACATCTAGTTTTGCTAAATTGCCATAAAGTTTCTAAGTCAGAAGATATTAAGGATATGTTCCGTTTTATAAAATATGAAATGTCGGTCTGTGTTAACATACTGGAGTGCAATATTCCTAATTCACAGATTTCTAGAGAGTTTTCAATGTCTAATGTTCTCAAGGTGATGTAATTAATAATGGAGTAAAGTTCGTTCAAATGGGAACTTATTGTAGCCATGTCTAATGTATTAATAATTTTAGAGGCTCGATAATTGTTTTTAGTAAGTATTAATATATCGTTCCGAAAGGTTTCTATTAATTTTTATTGTATAGGATTTCTTGTTCAATATTATGCTCAATGTGATAGGAATTTCGCTCTAATTTTGTAATAATTTGATTATAGTGTTCTTTGTCTGAGGCATCCATGTTGCCAGTGACCCATTTGATTGCTGTTCCTATACCGCTTATTAGACCTCGTTTCTGTCGGTTATTTGGAGGCTTATTAAGAAGTGATTCTATTCTGGATTTTACAAATTGCAACTGCCTGTGAACCGTGTCAAAAAATGTGCTAGTTTTGAAAGAATTCAAATTTTGTTCGGCTAGTGTTAGTTCTTCGTTTAAATGAGTGACATTTATATAATGAACAAAAGTATGATATTTATCTACTGTGTAAGCTGGTGGCATTTTTATTGCCGTTATACCTGGTGCGTTAGTCAAGTCAGTTATTTCATAAGTGGATATTTTATGAAACATCCATAAGAGTAACATCATCATTTCCATGATCTTCATTATCTAACAGGTAATGTTAATGTTGTTTGTATATATTTGTGTATTATTCTGTCAGGCGAGGGATACAATTCTAAATATTGTATAATTACATTCGAGACCTGTATGGAATTGCAGGCATCAGCTAGTCGAGCAAAAAGTCGTTTAGAAAAAGTATCTACAACGGTCGTAGTATATTTTTGTTCATAGTGCAGGGTATCAATCATAAGTTCCTCAAATGGTTTATCTGGAGTTGGTGTAACGTCTTTATTGGCTTCCTGCCGTATTTGGTTTATCTACAGACTTGACACTTATTGCAATAATCAGTTATTTCATCCTTCACCCGAGACCAATAATAATCTATTTTAAGTTTCTCATCTCTCCCCCTTCAATGGTTACAGGACCGGTAAACTAGAAAAATTTTCGGACTGATCTTGAAAACGTACTTGACTTTAAAATTCCACTAAAAACAAAAGAACAGATCGACTCTGCTATCGAAATACTTTCTAGATCAGTTATCCCCGGACCACCACCAAATTTAATGTAGCATCAGCACTAATCCCCCACCACTATATATATGTCTCCCTACTTAGTATAGCTACCATTACAGTACGTGTCATTAGCTCAGTAGCACTAGTTATGTAAACATTCTTGTTTGTATTATACCAATAAAGTTCTTTTTTAGTATTTCGTGAGTGATAGTTCATATTTGGCGCCCGAACAGGAACTGGGTGATTAAAAAAATCGTGACCGTTCTGAGCCATTTTCCGTCTCGAGACCACAGGAAGACTCCATCACTTGTACTATCAAAATTACTACAAGGATCGAAGAGCTCTGGTAATCAAGAATACTGAAGGCACCGCTTACGAAAAAATCACCCTTGGTACTCTTCGAGTTTAACCCCAGTCCGAATTTTTTCTGAACTGGATCTCCGGAACTACTTTAAGAATACTTGAGGTATAATAATTTTTTTTTGTAAACCATCATATTTTTTGTTATTATTTTATTTTTTTTTATATATATACACAAATTTTTATCATAAGTACTATTTTATTTTATGGGAAAAACCGGTGATAGATTAATACAGAGGCGTAATATTGATTCAGAATCTTTAGAAACTAATCCTACCGAAATGGCAATTACATATCAAATGACTAAAGAAAATTATGGACATTTGTCCAATTTTGATGGTAATCCTTATGATGTAGTATTTTTCGTTAATGACGTTAGACAAATTTTTAATAATGTATGTTCAGACAATAATACGTTAAAAAATCAAAATCACGATCAGTTGTTAACCATTGTTAAATCAAAATTAAAATGATTTGCTGGAGACTGCCTGTTAACAAACACGTTCGATTCAGTTGAATACTTACTCAAATATTTAACACAACAATTTAAAGAATCGCATACTGTGTAACAATTAAAACGCGAACTCATACACACCTTTCCTTACTGAAGAGAACATCCAGTTGATTTTATAAATAAAATAGCAAAAATAAGATCATTAATATTTTCTCGCATACAATTTGATGATGAAATAGAAAATAAACAAGCTATGATGAATTGTCAAGATCGAGAAATTAACAGTCAGTCATATCTTACATAATTTACACCCTGACTTATCTGATTTCTTAAACCATATGATACTAATAGATGTTGACCAAATTAGAAACGCTATACTTAACCGCTGTTGAGACATTATGGAAAGACTATACGGACGCTACCAAACTTTATATACATCCAAAAGAGAATATAACTATTATAATAAATCACACAAAGACTTTAAAAAACCTAACAATTACGAAACAAAAAGATATAAACATTACAGAAACCCCGAAAGACCTCACTATCAAAATAACAGATACCCACCCAAACTATCAGCAGCCTCCTTATTATCAAGAAAATCAAGACTATAGGCATCCGCAACACCCGTATCAATATGAGAACCAGCACTATCAACACCCCCAATATCGATATGACAATCGAGATTTCCATCAGTCTCAAAATCAATATGAAAATCGGGATTTTCGTCAGCCCCAAAATCAGTACGAAAATAGAGACTATCGTCATCCCCAAAACCAGTACCTAACTGAAATTCGGCAACCACAAAATTCTTATAGAAATGACACCACTTAGAAGTGGAAAATCATGAATTAAAAGAAAGACTCACAAATCTAGAGGAAAAATTCGAACATTTTTAGGACTAAGAGAGCCGGAACCGGATCCCCCCAACAGTACGATCTAAATATTTCGGAAGATTATTACAATTTTCTGACTTATTGGGACAACAATGGCTCGTGGACACGGCTTCTCAAGTTAGCTACATAAACCCAAGTTCTGTACCCGACGGAACTAAAATATTTCCGGACGAATTTATTGTCTAAACACCTACTGGTAGAAAACCGGGACACGGAGCGATCTTCGTAGATCTCGAGCCCAAACTAGGGTTAGACAGTGAATTATTAATTAAGTGTAAAATTTTTGATTTTAATGATAAATTTGATATATTGCTCGGTATAGGAACCATACAAGCTATAGGTATAAAAATGAATCTTGAGGAAAACGACAACCTAATTATAAAAAATGTATGCATTCGCAATGGAAAAATAATAAAATTAGATAAACCAACGGATAATAATGAAAATATAATAAGCAATGGCAAAAAAGATGATATTGTTAATGAAATAAAGAATAAAATTGAAAATGAATTAAATGGAAAAATAATAAA
>NW_027109528.1:0-11813 GCF_000696795.3 Halyomorpha halys
TCGAGCCGAATATTTGAATTCAAATCTCCCGCCATGTGTGACGTCATCAAAATGCTGGCTTCTGATTGGCTGCCCAAATCGGTGTGCCAGCTCCCCCATATTCCCTCTACTGCCGATGGTGCTGCTATCTAGCGGTCACCGTCTGAACCTACAGCGCTCTGGTGGTAAGTCGAGGAACTCCCTCCACAAAAAAGTGTGCCAGCTCCCCCATATTCTCTCTACTTTTAACATGTTAAACCAAAGATCATGATTACCCCTTATATAGACGGTGTACAGGATGGGCCCAAGGACACTACCTTGAGGAAATGTTGCAATTTAACTTGGGAACTATTGAACGAATATAGCTCTGTTAGGGCCTATATTTTAGAAAAATTTACTCTATTTTTATCATGAGGTTCTCTTTGGTTTTCTAGTGGTGTTGGTAATTATAAAGATATAGAACTCAGCATGAAAAATTTATTTATTTATTTTTTTTTGTGGTTTGAAACAGCCATTTCATTTTCATTTCTTATCCCTCCTACCTATACTTGGCAGGCTCATCAATTTAGACTAACAATTAGTCCAATTTTCATTAAAGTAATCAAAAATAGGGGTGGAATAAATACTTTATTTTTCTTCCCAGCTCTTGTACTATAAGCTTAGTAGTAATAGTATAAACTGCCTTTACACTAGTAATAAATTGTAAGGATTGTGTTCTAATATCACCAATTGATATTAATGAATTCACTTTTAGGAGTGATATTTTAGGAGACCCAAAAGGTGAAGCTACAACTCTAATTGTTCGGGGAGGAAAGCTAATAGTGGACCGTGATGTTGAATAATTATTCCAAATTACAGTTCACAAAATCAATACAACACTTTTAACCAATTAGATTTACGTATTATTTAAAAGTTGTTTTCAGTTAAATATTTCTAGGCAATCATTATTTCTTGACATTTATCTCTAGAAGGCTTAATTAACTAAATTATGAAGCTATTCATACAAGGGACAAATCACTAAAATATAGTTATAACTTAAACTTAATAAAAATTATGTTCTGAAAAAAAAAATTATTCATAACGAGTTCCAGACTACATTATTATAGCAAGCTACGCATTTATTTTTCTGTAATGTTTTTATAATTGTTTTCAAATGAATATCATATTTTAAACCGGCTTTCTTCCTTTTCTGCTGTGATATAAATAAGAAAGGTTTATTCTAAATATAATGAACCTATTCTAATCGAAGTGGGAGAGTCGAGTTTCCATTCCGTGAGACTACTACGAAATAAAAGCTAACCCACCCAGGCCGAAAACAAACCAGGGCGGTAGTTTAGTACAAGAGCCCAAGAAGAGAAAAAAGGCAGTTACCTCAATTTTTGATTACTTAATTAAAAACTAGGTATAGTTATTAACCAAATTGATGAGTCTGCCAAGTATATGTAGGGGGAATAAAAAATGGTGGATGTTTCAAAGCGAAGAAAAAACACTAATTTCTCATTCGGAGCTCTATATCTTAAAAAGTAGGAAGAACTCAAGAAAACCTAAGAGAACGTCATTTAAATTTGAGCCCTAATAGAGTTATTTAGGTTAAATAGTTTTCGAGATATAGCTTCTTAAAAAGCAACATTTTATAAAAATGTTGTATAGGACGTACTGAAAGATCAGTTGTTAGTGAATTTATTTTGAAAAATGTATACCTTAAAAAACTATTTGACGTGCAGGTGTCTACTAGCACTCAAATTAAAGCTAGTTTAATGAGCTATAAAGTAGTTTATGATGTTTATCTTCGTAGGAGTAATGGTTTGGATGTGAATATTATAAACACTACTACCTCTACTAAGATGGGTGTCATAAACTACTTTATAGTAAGTTAAATTTCCTTTATTATGAGTGCTGGCAGACATATGTGCGTTTATGGATCTAGAGATATATATTTTTTTTTAAAATACAACATTTTATACGAAAAACTAGAAATTAACATTTTGTGAGTTTATTTCGTCAAATATCACAAAAACTACAACTCCCACAAAGATAAACACAATTAACTATTTTGTAGTAAATTTAACTAGCTTTAATTTGAACGCTGGCAGACATCAGTACGTCCAATGGTTTCTGAAATAAAGTTTTTCATAAATCAAACTTATTGTCCGAACAGCTATAAATCAATTTATTTGAGTAAATATCATAAAAACTACTATTCATATGAAGGTAGACGTCATAAACCTCTTTAAAGTCCATTTATTAGCTTTAATTTGAGTGCTAATAGACATCTATACGTCACATAGTTCCTGAGATATAGATTTCTCAATATAAGTTAATTAACCACTAATCTTTCAGTAGATCTTTAAGAAATTTTGCTTTTTAAAAGCTATATCTGGAGAATTATTGGACGTAAATAGCTCTTTTAGGGCTAATATTTCAGAAAATTTACTCTTCTTTAAATAATGTTCTCTTAGATTTTCTGATATTGTTGGTTGTTTTAAGATGAAGTGCTCCGAATGAAAAATTAATGTTTTTTTTTTAGATTTTGAAACAGCCATTTTTTTATTCCCCCTACCTATACTTAGCAGACTCATCAATGTTGACTAGTAATTATACCTAGTTTTTATTGAAGTAATAAAAAATTAGGGTGAGATAACTGCCTTTTTTTCTTCCCGGCTCTTGTACTAGTTGATATTGCTAAGCCAACTTTGACTGCAACGGTGCCGGTTCGAATCCGGCCAAGGGTCGAATTTTATTTCTGTGGTCGTACCACGAAATGAAAAATTGACGCACACCATGGTTAGGATAGGGTGGTAACATGTAGAGGAAACCCCTCCTTCTGTATGTCAGAAAAGATCAGAAACCATGGTACTGTAAAGGGGTGAGGCTTGCAGTAATCGGTTCAGAGATGATCGTAACATTTGTATTTTCGCGCATTATCTGTGCCACGAATGTCTCCTGAACGAATTTTTATATTTTTTTTTTGTAAGGCACAGGCTACTAAAGTATTCGTTTAGACTCCTAGTCGAACATCATTTGTTCATTGAACATCATTCGAAAAACGTTTTTCCATGGACTATAACTGTTTTGATGAAACTGAAGTTGACTCATTAATAAATTAGTTAAGAAGTTCTAACTGCCCAGTTTAACTTAATTCATATCCCTGCTTTCCTCTTTAAATAAACTAAAACTCAGATTTTCTGTTTTTAACTCACCAAGATTAATAATTAATATTAATTATAATTAGATTTAAATTTGGACATGCCATCAAAATTTTATATTTTGAAATAGAAATTGTTGATCGACCTAGGCGGCTCTCGGAGGGCAATCCTCCTTCTATTAAGTAGGTCCTTGGCAATTAATTGGGTTGAAATGGAGGAGGAGGGCTGCAAGTTGAGGTTGAATGTTCAACACTGCTGTGTATCTATGGAGATTTTCGGGATGCCAGGATAATCCCTGAAGGCAATTATCCAAAATAAGTTAATTAATATAATATATATTGAGTCCTAAAAAACTATTATTATAATTGGATTCATTTCCAAAGGCGTGTGTGTTTACCAGTTTACCAATTGAATACCCTTATATTTATAAAATGTTGTTACCATTAATTATATAGTATAATAAAGAGTGGTATATTGGGTTATATAATATTATATAAACTACATAAAGAAACTAAGTATTTATTTACAATTTGTTATTATGATAAAATGATTCAAATGATTCAGATGAAGGTTGCCATAAAATATAGATTATTACTTATTGGTTAATTTTGTACTTATAGCTGCTGATGCCGTGGGATGTAGTGCCATAGGGGTTGTTCATAAGGGATGTCCAGGTCTCGTGGCCCTTCTCACGACTTCATCTGGTCGAAGTGCATCTTCTATGCCTCCCTCCTGACTGTGGTCCTCACCCGTCTAAGCCTTCCTGTTGAGTGTCTCCATCTGGATCTTCTAGATTTCCTCTGTATTTTCTCCCACTTCCCTTTTGGGGCGTTACCTTATTTTTGAATTCCTCTCTCATTGGCCATCGGTAACCGAAGGCTCCCGAGGTAGGCATCCCCCTCCTCAGGGCCGAGGATGTGTAACAAAAAGTTTGATTTGCCCAGGAAGGGCCTGAATCTGCTTAATTTGATTCCGGTCCCTCGTCAAACCTGTCATTTTTGTTAGAACACTTAAAGGTTAGCCAATCTAATTTTCTCAGGGGACTCTGGTAATGTGGCAAACTTAACACAGATGTTTTCATATCCGGGGACGCCCTAGCAGCTTCGCAGAAGGATACCCTGACCAGGTATAGGGGACGATTACAATACATAGCAACACATCCCTCCCTTGCGCAACCGTTAGCCAACAAACATCCAATACTAAAGAAATTTATTATATTGGCTCTTATTTATTACTGAATAACTTAAGAGCCTTATCAAATTGTAGGGATTGCGCAAATTATTTAAAAATAGTGTTCTATGAGATAAAAATTTAGTGCGTTGCGGGGATTGCTTTCACTTTCATCAAGCAACATAAGTGCGTCTCCAGTATCCATTTTGTGTAGATTACTAGGTTCATGAAGAATAAAAAAAAAAAAAATAATAATAATAATAAAAAAAACATATGGACCATAAAACATAAAATCATGAACACTTTTTATTCTGTTACAATAAAAATTCGTATTTAATGGTTTTTCAAGGTGTGAATGACAAAATAAGTTTTATATAAAATCCCCGTCAAACAGGAAAACGAAGCTATAATGCAAGAATCGGATGTTTTTTTTTTGTCCTTTAGTTATTTATATAATTAAATATATGTTGATATCTCTCCTCAGACCACGCAAGACCCTTTCTGGAGCTCTTCTTTCCCACAAGAACCTTGATTCCCATAAGCTTCCTTCTGTACTCATCTCAGTCTAAGCAATCCCGGTCCATCAGCCCCGCATGTTCCATATTATCCCTAACTTGCTTGAAATATCCTGTTGAACTTTTGTGACAGTGGATTCGTTTAAAAATTCTATAGTTTAGTCTTTCAGGTTACATCCTCATCATGTGTCTACAGAACATATCCATAGCCTTCCCACCCTTACGTCACGCTCTAGGTCTGTTGTTTTCTTAGATTTATAGATTCGACCTCAACCTGTATCCTTCAGGTTTTCTTTTAGGTCCGTAGATCCTTCTGAGAATGATTGTTTATTATTTCTAACAATGATAAATGTTTATTTTTTTTATTACAAAATTAAAAGTACAGTCTAGGAAGTTTCTTTAATAATTAGTTATTTGAGTCCTAGATTATATAAATGATAGTACAAGAGACGGAAAGAGAGAAAAGCTACTTATCTCACCCCAATTTTGGATTACTTTAATGAAAACTATGTATAATTACTACTCAAAATTGATGAGCCTGCCAAGTATCGGATGGGGAATAAAAAATTATGGCTGTTTCAAAACCTTAAAAAAAAACATTAATTTTTCATTCGGAGCTCTGTATCTTAAAAACTACCAACAACATTAGAAAATCCAACAGAACATTATTTAAAGAAGAGTAAATTTGCTGAAATATTAGCCATAATAGAGCTATTTACGTCCAATAGTTCTCGAGTATAGCTTTTTAAAAAGCAAAATTTCATAAAAATGTACTGAAATATCCGTAGTTGGTTAATTTATTTTGAGAAATCTATATCTCAGGAACTATGTGACGTACAGATGTCTATTAGCAACCAAATTAAAGCTAGTTTAGTGTACTATAAAGTAGTTTACAACCTTTACTTTCGTAGTAATAGTAGTTTTCATGATATTTGCTAAAATAAATTGATTTATAGTTGTTCGGAAAATATGTTTGATTTATGAAAAACTTTATTTCAAAAACCATAGGACGTACAAACGTGTGTTGAACTCAAATTAAAGCTAGTCAAATTGACTAGAAAACAGTTAATAATCTTTAGTAGTAGGAGTAGGATTTATGATTTTCACATATGAATATAATAAAATATCGAACGCGAAGATAAACTTCATAAACTACTTATAGCCCATTAAACTAGCTTTAATTTGAGTTTTAATAGACATCTGTACGTTGAATTGACTCATCAATTTTGAGTAATTATACATTGTTTCATGGGATAACTGCCTTTTTTCTACTCTTTGGCTCTTGTAATCTTTTAAGCCTAATATGTTAGTGTGAGTCTTTTGTCTAAGAGAAATCCAAGATATTGCACTGTGCGGATCTGGGTAGAGGTATTAAAAAGAAGAGGAGTGTAAAAGCTGCGGCGGAAGGTAAATGTTACGTTTTATTATTTTTGTACTCTGAGTCAACTGATATCAATGGGATACATTCAATTAATATACAAAAGATGAAACTAGTCTTTATTTAAATCAATATACTTGGCTCAGAATGACTTCTTCTCTTGACAACGAATTAATTCAATTAAGATAAATTATAAATGATGCAAATTTAGAAGAAGGGTCCTTGAATGAAGAAGCGTTGAGAACTTTAAATAAATTGTATACATTCCAATTTGAATCTTTCTTTTACTTGTAAATCTTTATTTAATTGCTAAGAAAAAAAATCAAAATTTGAATTCTTTTCTAAATTGGAGATTCTACTCTCAGTGCATCCTTTCTATCCACACCCTTAGCATATTAAGCAGGACTTTCTTTGATATGAGAGACTTTAAATAATTCAGTAGTGAGAAAGGAAAAGCGGCGACGAATGAAGAAAGCTCATGAATAATTCATTGTTATTTCAATAGTTAATTCCCTGATTGGAACCAAGATATTTTACATTTATTTCAATTGATTTAATTTTATATTCCTCTTTTACACTAAGATGTGGACATCTTTACTGTTTACTGTACTTATGATTTTTTTTGTTATAAAAACTATCAGTACACCATTTATTTCAAAAATCGTCAGATTCTTTCTTAGCGTCTTTTTGAACCATTAAACACGTATTTTCATTGAAATATGACATTTTTAGTCTTGGCGGTTGAGCAATTCACCATCTTGCATTCCAATTATCCCGATTTCCCAAAGGTAGTACGTCACTTACTGAATATAGAACTAGGTTCTCACGTCTTTGTCAAAATACTCCTGATCCTTTTTTTATATATACTGATGGATCAAAATCTGACGAATCTACAGAATCCTCTTTCATCATAAGCAACTCAACCCATAAAATAAAACTGCATAAATTATGCAGTGTATATACAGCTGAATTACATGCAATAGCCTCAGCACTCCACTTCTCGATGACAGTAACGAATACTAACATAGTTATCATTACCGACTCTTTAAGATCACTAAAAGCCATGAAGATCATTTACCCCAAAACACCCGGCGATCATAAAAATTCACAATTATACCAACATGCTCGAAAACTTGAGAAAAACTGTTTTCTTTATATGGGTGCCGGGTCATGCGGGATTCTCTGGAAATGAACTGGCGGACATTGCAGCTAAACAAGCACTTGCTCTTCCAGGTCAGGACGCGGCCATTCTGACACCACAAGAAATAAGTCTTCCGATGAAAAATGAAATATCAGCTAGTTGGCAAGCCATGTGGAATGAAAGCCCGCCATGCAAATTAAAAAAATATTAAAAAAAAACAACTAAACCATGGACCACATCAAACCGTTCCAATCGCAGGGAGGAGGTAGCTATTGCCAGATTGAGAATAGGTCATACAAGTTTAACTCATACATATCTGATCAGTAAGCAGCCACCGCCAAAATGTCAACACTGCAACAGTGTACTTACGATCAGTCACATATTTGAGAAATGTCATTTTTATTCTGCGAACTTGAGTAGATTGGGAGTAGAACTGAGTGTATCGGATGCTCTGAATGATGACCAGAAGAACGTGGAACTGATCCCCACGTGACCCGGGATCACTTGCGGACATTGCAGCTAAACAAGCACTTGCTCTTCCAGGTCAGTGCACGGCCATTCTGACACCACAAGAAATAAGTCTTCCAATGAAAAATGAGATATCATCTAGTTGGCAAGCCATGTGGGATGAAAGCCCACCAAAATAAAAAACCCAGAAAATCTGTTATACGTAATAAAAATACCAAAAGAAGTAATTATTTAATTTTTTTTTCGAAATTATTTAAAGAGAAAAATAAAGTGAAATCAAATTATAAAGCACGAAACATGGGCGTTGTTGACCTCAGGGTTTTACGCCCTAAAGCAACAACAACAACAACCATCTTGCATAAACGCTGTTCAAGAAACAAGATTTCCCTACAAAGGACTAATCCCTTCAAACTTTAAATCTAGCGGTACAGATTTTTATCTTAATTTCTTTAAATCTAGTTTATATTTTATTTCCATTATATAAATAGAAGATTATTAATTGCATCAATGGAAATAATTTAGGAACCATACAGTCTTAGCTTATAAACCGCTATGCTTCCACAACGCCCCAATAATTAAACGTGTTGCGAATAAATATTTTATTTTATGTTTATCTGGTAGAACTATATTTGTAACACTGAGCTGGCATTAATTTATATATTCGATTTAGGTTTATCTTTTTAGGCAAGTTAATTATCTTTTAAATCAAAATATTAGAAAATTTTAAGAAATGCATGATTTTTTAAATTATCTATAAACTAACCAAAATTAATAAAATAAGGTTCTAAAGTCATAAATTAATTATTTTAGTTTAATTTATCTTTTTAGATTTTTTAAAATTATTTTTTAAATCAAATTAATATTGGAAAGTTCTAGGAGATATATTGTTTTCATATTATTCAAAAATAAACCAAAAATTATTGAGTTTCTATAAAAATTAATAAATAATATCAATTTATTTTATCTTTTTAGAATATTAAATTACCTCTTAAATCAAAATATTTAAAAGGTAGATTAATTTGTATTAATATATTCTTGTTTGAGAGTGGTTTAGTTTATTTAAAAACAAATTTTATCCCTTTTTTTCTCAACTTTATTATTTTCAAAACTTTCAAACGTTTCGACCCTCAGGTCATTTTCAAGGATACCTTTATTTTGTTGTCATTTTCTCTTTTAAAATTCTTAAAAATACCGGCTAATTGTTTTTGTCCCATCTCCCAGCTCCACCAAACCATCAAATTCTTCCCGCATCCAATCGTTACAATCCAAAATCCAACGTAAAATCCTTGATGCTCCTTATTACGATACAAATAAACTCATTCACAAAAACCTTAACAATCCTAACCCATTAATTCTTAATCTTTCATCCTTAACAATCCCTGATAATCCTCCGAGGCGTCTGAAAAGAAGATGGCCACCGGACTTTCTAATTTAAATTAATGTTTGAAGTACCAGCAATGGGTGGTTCCTTCCCAAGATTTTCAAGTGTATATGAAACATACAACATATTTACCTATTGTATTATTTTGTACAGTTGTAAATTACATTAAATAAATAAAAAATAAATCTTTCCCTTAAAATAAATTAATTTTGAATAAAATATTTTTTGAAAACATTAATTCCAAGTTGACTAATACTTGATTCAATTTTATATTCACTCCTCACTTTTTAGAACAGTAAATATATTTAAGGATCCCAAATAATCAAATTAGATTGAGTCTTTACAGAACAGGGAAAGAAGATTTCTCGAGAAAGACTAAAGGATTTTCATTAAAGATTTAGCAAATTATTTGATATAACGCTTACTACAACTTTTATTTTTTCAGATTTGCAATTAAATGAACGGTTTTAAAGATAATTATTTATGTTCAAAATCTATATCAAGTGCACTGTAAAGTCGCCTTGAAGGGGTGTGGCCAAATACCCACTCCTTAGCGTAATTATTTCTTAAAAGGGTTGTAGTGTTATGATAACACCCCTCTGAATAATGATATGCCAAATTTGCACTGTCTTTCATACCACTATAAGCACAATAAAGCATGGATTAGATTTTAATACTAGAAAAATATTCAGATTTATAGAACTTGGGAATTTTTCGAGATTGGGTACATTTCAGAGATAAATAAGTCTGTTAGGGACATTGTACATTAAATCTTCAAATTGATGAGTTCTATTTATTTAAGTGAAGAAATGATTCAGTTCATCTGGAAGAACTATGGCTGAGGCAATAATTCAGAGCTCAAAGAAAATAAATCCTGGATATTTTGAGCAATGGAATCAGTTGAATCATCAGAGAGGGAAAACAGTTTAGGCGGGTTTGAGCAGATGAATGGGCTGTCAGCTAATAGCAATCAAGAAAGAAAGGACTTCTTATTTATAGTGTCTCTGCCAATTACATCACTAACTGTTTAAATAAACTAATAGGTATCCAGGTTAAGTCTCAACAATATTTAATACTTTTTTAACAATATATTGTTTCGGCCATCCTCGAGGACAATTTATCATTTAACAGCTTTTTAATTTACATCCATCTTTAACAATTTTAACTTTCTTGATGTAGAACAGGCTTTTGATCGAGTCTGGCACCCAGGACTGCTATACAAGATCCGTAAATTCCTACCCCCTACATATTATCTCATTATCCGTTCTTATCTCTCAGACAGGTTATTTCAAGTAAATCACAACAGCGCTTATTCATCCCTGTTTCCTCAGTCTGCTGGTGTACCTCAGGGTAGTATCCTTGGTCCTATCCTTTATACAGTTTTTACAGCTGACATCCCAACCCATCCTAACACTATTCTCACCACGTATGCCGTTGACACATGCCTATTGTCAGTGAATAATGATCCTTCCATTGTATCCCAATCGCACATCACCAACCTCGAAGAATGGTGCCAAAACTGGAGGATTAAAATAAATTCCAATAAATCCCACCAAACCACATTTACCCTTCGTCGTAAACCTTCTTCTTGCCCTACTGTATATTTTAATAATACCCCATTTATTCCTGTTGAACAGATCCGTTACTTAGGACTAAATCTGGACAAACGACTGACATGGAATCCTCATACAAGACTGAAAAAACAGGAAACTGCTATTCGATTTCGACTATTACAACATTTACTAGACAAACGGTCCAAACTTCCAATCCATTACAAAATACTGATCTACATGACTATTATAACGCCTATTTAGACATACGGAGTTGAGCTATGGGGCTCCACTAAGTCATCTAATTCCTCTCGAATCCAATCCTTACAGTCCAAAGTCCTTTGGCCAGAACCAGATACCAATCCTTCTATAATAAACTTCCCAACCACCCAAACCAACTCGTTTCTAACCTGGCTTTTCCTTCACTACCTAATAATCCTCCTAGACGTCTGAAAAGAAGATGGCCTCAAGATCTTCTCCTTTAGTAATCTTTTTGGAGTTCTATCAATGGGTAGATTCTCCACATGTTTTATCATGTCATAATATCACTTACAGCAAATTTACTTGATGTGTATATATGTATACAGTTGTAAATATCAATAAATAAATAAATTATTAAAACAATTTTAACAACAACGTTAACTCCGCCAGTGGGTGTAGTGTTGCTACCCCCAGTGATGCTAGGTGTAACCACTGCCAATCCAAAGGAGGAAGGTTGAGCGTGGGGGATAGGTGACCTCTCCTCTATAAAAAAGGTATAGTCCAGAACCTGCCGGAAAAGAATGGTAAAGGTTAAAAATACAAATGTATTCTCCAGAGGGATCCTTCGGATTCGGGGGGTCCCAACCAGCACCAAGTCTTGAAGAGGTTTCGAGGAGAAAAGAAAGGAGGAGGAAGAGAAAGGAGAACAATCAAGGGCAAGGACTCAGAATCGGTACCTGGAACGTTCAGAACGTTGGAATCAGTACTGGGGCAATATAATGTAGATGTAGTGGCGCTAGCGAAATATAATGTGGCTGCAGTGGCGCTAGCGAAATATAATGTGGCTGCAGTGGCGCTAGCGAAATATAATGTGGCTGCAGTGG
>NW_027109528.1:12583-15308 GCF_000696795.3 Halyomorpha halys
TATAATGTGGCTGCAGTGGCGCTAGCGAAATATAATGTGGCTGCAGTGGCGCTAGCGAAATATAATGTGGCTGCAGTGGCGCTAGCGAAATATAACATGGAGGAAGAGGACATTGGAAGGGAAAACAAGTGGTTTTGAGATGGAAGTGCTGATGGAGGGAGCTACTTTTTATGTATATTTATTACTTTCTTATTGATTACAGGAAAAAAAGAGTTAACTGGCTTCCTATAAAAAATTTTTTTTTTTATTTATTTGTTGATATTTACAACTGTATAAAAAAATACAACCAGTAAATTTGATCATAATGACATATGATATGATACAGGATGTAGAGAAACTACCCAGTAGTAGAACTCTAAAACAGTTTACAATATAAGGTCACGAGGCCATCTTCTTTTCAGGCGCCTTGGAGGATTGCCAGGAATGGAAGAGGAAGCAAGGTTAGAAACGAGTGGGTTTGGGAGTTTATTATGGAAGGAATAATATCGGGTTCGGGCTAGATCGGTTACATAAGGAACATTTAGGTCTTTATGGATGGTTCCTATAAAATTAAATATAAACCTAATCGTAATGTGTCCCTGTTAGAATTTTATGTCTTGTTTTATCCATCGAATAGTTAATATAAAAGGTGAAAACTAATATTAAAACTGTCATTATCTTACTTGTAGTCAGAATGACCTACTTTTAAAAAGTAGAAAACTTATCCAAAAAAACTTCGTAATAAAAAGTGTAATAAAAAAATAAAACAATAAAAGTAGGCTGGCTTTCTAAAACTCTCTTTTAGAATGTGAGATGAAGCCACTAAATTATGGAAGTGAAAATGCCAGAAAGAGGCTTCGGGAACTTTTATTAAAAATGAACTTCGCCAGCTTTCCACAAAGGCTCTAAGCTCTTTCTTACTTTACCACCAAGTTTTAGCAACTTAAATTTTTGTAGAAATCCTTTTTCCTTTAAGGATTTCGTTTTCCATATATTTTAATAATAAAAAAGTATTTGGACAGTAACAATGTTTTAAATACTTATATTTACTGAACCCAATCGTTTTTAAATTTTTTTTTATGAAGTACAATTATTCAGGGTGCTATTTAACTAACCATGATGCTATTTAGATGGTCGGTAAAAGTTGGTCAAAATTCGTGGTACACCGTCGAGTGTTGGGTATTTGGAAACAAATGTAATAGAGAAGAAAAAAGTCAGTTATTTCGCCCAATTTTTGATTACTTTAATGAAAGCTAAGTATAATTACTAGTAATTGACAAGTTGCCAAGTATAGGTAAGAGGAATAAAAAATAAGAAGATGGTTTCAGTAAAAAAAACAAGTAGTTTCAAACTATTTTAATATCCGACGTTTCACCCCACTTTGCAGGGCTTCAACAGAGCTAAAAAGATACAAAAAAAAAGAAAAAAAAGAGCAAACTGAGAATATTACAACAATAAGGTAATTAAGTGATAAGAAATTACATATAATTAAAAGGAAGGAAGACATAAAATAGTATCAGTATAAAATAAACAATGATAAGAATAAAAAATAAGTATAAGTACTTATTAATAAAAATAAAATAAATACTTATTTTTTATTCTTATCATTGATTATTCAAGTTTATTTTATACTGATACTATTTTATGTCTTCCTTCCTTTTAATTATATGTAATTTCTAATCACTTTATATTTACATAATATTTATCCTAGCTTAAATTACTTTATTGTTGAAATATTGTTAGTTTTCCTTTCTTTTTTTTTTGTATCTTTTTAGCCCTGGTGAAGCCCTGCAAAGTGGGGCGAAACGTCGGACATTAAAATAGTTTTAAACAATTTTTCTTTTTTTTACCACAACCCTGACTATCTTCTTATATTTAAATCTTTGCGGTCAACCATATATACATATATGTTAAAAAAACATTTCATTCGGAGCTCCATTTGTTTAAAACTATCAAAACACTAGAAAAGCTAACAGAACATCATTTAAAGTAGACTAAATTTGAGCACTAATAGAGCTGTTTAAGTTCAATAGTTTCCAAGATATACATTTTAAAAAGCATCATTTCATAATAAAATGCATAGAAAAATCAGTAGATTGTTAATTTATTTTGAGAAATCTATATCTCAAAAATGATTCAACGTGAAAATGTCTATTAGCAGTCAAATTACATACAGTTTAATGTAGTAGGTGACACTTGCTATGTATGCTATGGAGATTTAATCAGGATGCCAGGATAATTGCTGTAGGCAAGTTAAGTAATTAAGTATAGAGTCCTAAAAAAACTATTATTAGGATTGGATTCTTTTCCAAGGGCTATTTGTGTGTTTACCAGTTTACCAATATAAAATGTTGTTACCATTAATTATATAGTATAATAAAGGGTGGTATATTGGGTTATATAATAGTATATAAACTACATAAAGAGATTAACTATTTCTTAATATGATTAAAATGAATCAAATAATTCAGATAAAGGTTGCCATAAAATATAGATTATTACATTATTGCTTATTATTTAAGGGGTATTCATGATATTGTGTTAAATGTTAAATGTTATAACTATAAGATTGTGAGCAGCCCTATTTGAAGTCATGTTAAACGTTAACTGGATAAGAGCCCCTAGCGGATTTTCTCAGCAACTTGTTGTATAAGCCTTTATGTTTATAACCTTCCTTCCAGACCCTCCTCTTATTGTTTACTTCACTTTTGATTCAAGTAATTAATTACAACATGCCTAGAGTGAG
>NW_027109528.1:15798-22067 GCF_000696795.3 Halyomorpha halys
AGGGATGTCCAGGTCTCGTGGCCCTTCTCACGACTTCGTCTGGTCGAGGTCCATTTTGCTCCACTCCGGCTTCTGCTGCTCTCAAGCCTGGTCCTATCTCGTCTAAGCCTTACTCTTGACTGTCTCCGTCTGTCTTTTCAATGCCCCCTTTTTCCTGGTCTCGTTACCCTACTCTTTTTCTCCCACATCCCTTTTAGGGCGTTACCTAATTTTTGAATCTCCTATCTCATTGGCCATCGGTGACCGAACGCTCCCGAGGTCCCCCTCCTCAGGCCCGAGACTGGATGAAAAAGTTTGACATGTCCAGGAAGGGCCTGCACCTGCTTAATTAGATTCCGGTCCCTCTTCAAACCTATCATTTTTGTTATGACACTTAAAGGTTAGCCAATCTAATTTTCTCAGGGGCCTCTGGTAATGTGATGAACTTAACATAGATGTTTTCATATCCGGGGACGCAGTAAGTGGTTCGTCGGAATGCTCCTACCCTAATCAGGTATCGGGAACAGATAGCAAAAAACCTCAATAAACGGCATATTGTTGCAATAATGACTAATCCCTCGATACATAGCACACTTATATTCGCAGGAGTAGTATCTTTTATGAAACTTGCTAAAATAAATTGATTTATAATTGTTCGGACAAGATGTCATGTGAAAATTTCATATTCCACTCTAGTGTGGCTTTCAACAAATCAATCAGTTTTAGCCAACATTCCCCGCTTAAATCCCTGATGAAAACCTGAAAGTCAGGTCGGAACGTCGGCATAAATAATTATTTTTTGTTTATTTGCGTTTTTCTTTGCTGACCGCACCTCCCCTCCCCCAGACCATCTTCTCCAATCAGTAATCTACGGTCAACTATCTACACCTCAAAAATTACATATTCATGTACCAATATCATAAAAATTACTACACCTACTGAGATAGTACTAATACTGCCTTAAACTACAACTAATTCTACTACTACTGAGATACTACTAATACTGCCTTAAACTACTACTAATACTACACCTACTGAGATACTACTAATATTGTCTTAAACTACTACTAATACTACACCTACTGAGATATTACTAATATTGTCTTAAACTACTACTAATACTACACCTACTGAGTTATTACTAATATTGTCTTAAACTACTACTAATACTACTCCTACTGAGATACTACTAATATTGTCTTAAACTACTACTAATCCTACACCTACTGAGATACTACTAATATTGTCTTAAACTACTACTAATACTACACCTACTGAGATACTACTAATATTGTCTTAAACTACTACTAATACTACACCTACTGAGATAATACTAATATTGTCTTAAACTACTACTAATACTACTCCTACTGTGATACTAGTAATACTGGCTTTAACTACTTTGTAGTAAGTTAAGTAAGCTTTATTTACAGGCTTAGCTGGGGGCCATATGTCTCTACTACTTCCTGAGATATTTTTTTTTCATAAATTTCGAAAAGTCTTTTTGAACAACGAGAAACCAACATACTATTCATATATTTTGTTAAATATCATACAAACTACTACTCCTACAAATATAAACGTTATAAACTACTTTATAGTCCATTAAACTAGCATTAATCTGAGTGCTAAAAGACATTTGTATATCAAATAGATTTTGAGATAGAAATTTCGCAAAATAAATTCACTAAACTACTGATTTTTCAATGTATTTTTAATAAAATATTGCTTTTTTAAAAATTATGTATCGGGAACTATTGGATGTAAACAGCTCTACTAAGGCTCATATTTTAGAAAATTTTCTCTACTTTAAATGATTTTCTATTAGGTTTTATTGTGCTGTTGGTAGTTTTAAAGATATAGAGCTTTAGATAAAAACAATTTTTTTTAAACGTTTTGAAACTGCAGCCATTTTTTATTTCCCCTACCTACACTTGTCAGACTCATCAATTTTGACTATTAATTATACATAGTTTTCTTTGAAGTAATCAAAAATTGGGATAAAATATCTGACTTTTTTTCACCCCGGCTCTTGTACTATATTATTTTAGAACTGCCAACAGATAAATATCTGTGCTATATGTATTTTAATTAATTAAAGAAGTTTTCTCACCTTCAAAATCAATCATTAACTCTAGTTGAAGATATTTTAAAATTGTATCAACTGGGTGTAAATAACTACATGTTTTGATTAAAAATTGAATACTCTTTAAAATTTATTCATCAATCAAAAATCATTTAATATGTCATTTTTCTGAATATAGTATAACGTTTTTTAGAATATCTTACTATTCACATACACTTACTAACAGTTAGAAAAAAAAAAGACGAAGTAGAAATAGAACAGAAAGCTTAAAAGTTAAGCTCAAATCAAATTTCCTACTTACATTGTATATAAAAAAATATACAATCAAAACAACAGAATTTTTTTTTAATACTTTATTTATTGATAGATATTTAAATCTGCCACGACATTGTTGGACAATAGGTGATAAATGTCTAAATTATTTCATAAAAAAATAGCTGAAAATAAATTTCTGAATAATCATTAATAGAAACGTGGGCGTTGACGACCTCAGGGTTTTACGCCCAAAAGCTCCAACCAAACAACAACAACTACTATTAAACTGGCTTTACTTCGAGTGTTAAAAGACATCAGTACGTCAAATGGTATTTGAGACATAGTGTTCCGGGTATCCTACGGCACCCGAAAAGTTGAATTGGAAAGGCTGCCATTATGTTGGCAATACTAGCACCATGGTCTGAATTGAATTGAGGGGGCTCCCATCAGAAAGGCATTACCAGCGCCAGCATCAAAAGCTTGCCTCCTCCAACGCTCTCGGCGGCAAGAGAAACAACCCAGACTAATGATAAGTCATCTTGTCTTCTGGTAGAAGCAATCCATTATTTCTTTTTGTCTCTCATCAGGAATCTACCATGAGTGAGTAGAACTCCTGAAGTTGTTCTCAGAAGCAGAGGGGAGAGAGGTATGAGAATGTGGAGGGAAGAAAGAACCATGGAGTAAGTCCACATAGCAATAGTTAACATCCACATCATCATCAACCACCTCAATTTTAGATCTACAATTTCCATAGCCCAGTTATTCACAATTTTAAAATCATCTAATCATAAATGTTTTCTTTCGGTCGGTCACCCTCTACACCACTTGTAACATAAAACAATAGAATTTTATTACATTTAATCATGTCTCATTTTTTTCAATTATACAGTCCACTCCAACCCAACCAGCCAACCAAAAGTGAAGTGTGTCTGGCAATGTGGTTGAAGATATACTTCATACACATAGATTTATCAAATTAAATTCACTACTGATTTATCAGTGCATTAATTATGAAATGTTGCTTTTTAATCTCGGGAACTATTCAACGTAAAAAGCTCTCTTATGGCTCCTATTTTAGTAAATTTGCTGTATTTCCATCATATTTTATTAGGTTTTCTAATTTTTTTGGTAGTTTTGAAGATATAGAGCTTTGAATGAAAATTTTTCTAAACCTTTGAAACAGCCGCCAGACTCGTAAATTTTGACTAGTAACTATACTTGGTTTTCATTATAATAATAAAAATTGGGGTGAAATAACAGCCGTTTTTCGCCTCTCCTTTGTACTAAGAAGACCCCTAGAGAGGTGAATGTACGTTCAATTTGATGCGAGTAATGGGAATGTTTGAATAATCCCTTTGATAGAAACAAGCTCCCTCTAGCGATCTGATAATGAACTAATTTATATACAAATTACACGATAAATTTCCCAAAAGCGACTCGGTCATAATTGTTATAATCTTTAATTAACACAGTGAAGTGAAGATGAGACAACCATTGCATAAAAGAGGGGGGGGTCTATACCTCGAGATTAAATCCCTTAAACATTCAAACTAGAGAAAAGATTGAAGATCCAGTTACTGATCTTGTTAAAATCTCAATTTCCACTCTTTACCATATTTATATTTCTTATATATTTTAACTTACTAAAATTGTGGAAAATATTTTTAAAAAATATTACAACTTTTTTTTGTTGATTATATTTTTAATATTTATTACTTTTTTGCATACATTCATTACTTTCTTATTGATTACATTTGTATATTTATTTAATAGTTTTCATACATGTTCATTACTCTTTTTACCATTTAATTTCATCTATCATATTATATATATATTACTTTTTTTAATATATAGTTTTAAAAATATTGAAATGAGATTAAGGGAGAAAATATAAATAAATAATTAAATTAAGAATTATAAGGAAAAAAAGGATAAAATATAATTATAAAACAAAAAAAGTCATGAATTACTATTAATGTGAACCCCATCGACACATGACGCGTCATGGCTTCAGTACTTTGTAAGGAAGTACCGATTTTAGAACAACGGTGAATTTCCATGATCACACTTAACCACAACATTTTGCCCCAATTAAGGGTGTCCACTTTAAGAGGCTAAGTGGACCACTGAAGGGATCTATAACTCACAGGGTTAACTCACAGCTACAGTGGAACAGAAACTAATTATTATCCGCTCAACCGATCGGAACCCTGGTCTCCCCTTATGTATTACTATTACATATTATGAATTTAATATATTATGCCTATACAATATAAATATACAATCTATATAAAAATTTAAAGAAAAAAATTGTGTCACTAGATTTAAGCATACTGTGTGCTTAGGAACCGAAAAGCGGTGAGCTGCACAACTTTTTGAATAATGTTTTTTTTTAATTGAGCGTAGAATTTCTATATATATACTTCTACTATTTATTTTATAATATATTGATAAGTGATCAATATCCTAAGTGCGATTTCAAGATCGCGCACAGATTTATTTTCACTTTTCTGATTGCTAATATATTACGGTCGTCTTATATGTTTCTTAAGACACAGAGACCGAAAATGCTATCGATTTTAAGATCAATATCTGATAATATCTCATCGATATAAGATTGATATCTCGGAAGGAGATATCACTCCTTCCATTATAAACTCTTTAACCACTCAAACCTCCTAGTTTCTAATCTTGCATCCTCTTCCATTCCTGACAATCCTCCGAGGCGCCTGGAAAGAAGATGGCCACGAGACCTGCTAATATAAAATGTCATTAGAGTGCTAACAATGGGTAGTTTCTCTACACGCCTGTAACACTCCAAGTTAATTTAGATCAGATTTACTAAATGTATTATAATGTACAGTTGTAAATGGCAATAAATAAATATTTAAAAAAAAAAATTAAGATCAATGGTATTAAAATGGTTATTCCAATTGTTTTGCACGAATAATTCATTATTCATATAAAATAATGACGAATACAAAAGTATTCATATATTTTTGTACGAAGAATTGATTATTCGAGGAGAAAATTCACGAATATAAATAAAAGTATTTGTCTCACGTCAATCGAATAATATGTTACAACAGCTCTTTTTTGTCGATTTTCACAATTCGCTTCCATTTTCCCTTTCCGCTTTCTAATTGATGATTATATTTCTGAAAACTTGAGAGGTTTCAGCGAAGAGCCAAAAGTTAACGATTCTCGTAGACGGCCTAACTCCCGAACTAAATTATGTAATAATTACTTTTACTTTAGACATCGCTCTACTATATTCACCTTTTTTAGACCCAATGTGTAAGTATAGTATGCGTCTAATTCATGAAACAATTAACAGATTACCAAATTCTCATTATTTTTTTAAAGTTCTTTTAATGAACAATATTTTGTATTCACAAGACATAAAATATCAATTAAATTAATAATCTTCTACTGGAAGAGTTTATAGATTCAATATGAATTTGGTGAATGACAAAAATCTTCCTTGTTTAAGTGTAATAATTTATTTCATATACATCAACAACAACGTTTCGTTTCTGCATTGTTGGTAACGAGCTCCCAGACAAAGCTGCCAGAGAGGCACTCACGCTCCCTGGCCGAGGCACCGCCGTTCTTACCCCATCAGAACTCAGTACACCTCTTAAATTACAAATATTAGAAAAATGACTGGCCAAGTGGGATGAAAGCTCTCCCAGTAAATTAAAAGAAATAAAACGATCAGTAAAACCATGGTCGACATCCCACCGCAACAGTGAGAATAGGTCATACTCTCCTCACGCACTCTCACCTGATCAGAAAACTGCTACCTCCAACGTGCAAATATTGTCAGTCCATTCTCACGATTAGACATATTTTTGAAGAGTGTACTCACTATTTGCCAACAATAAACAGGATAGGACCGACCCCAAATTTATCCGAAACTCTGGCAGATGAGGAAGCTAAAATTACA
>NW_027109528.1:22185-31234 GCF_000696795.3 Halyomorpha halys
TTACTTTTATCATGCCATAGGCGTTGATGACCAGAGGGTTTTACGCCTCAACAACAACAACGTTTCGGGAATATCCCCCATCTTCAGGTTGCTATAAAACCAAATTCAACAAAACTTATAACATGTGCTTACAACATTACTAATATATCATATATACATCATAACTATTCATAAACCATTTACCTGGTAACAAATATTTTAAACATAAAGTATAATTATCTCCTTATTTTGTCATTAGGGCTAATATTGAATCATATTTTGTTTCATTTAATAAATTAAAAAAAAACTTTTTATATTATCAACAGCTATGTATTTTTAAGGGGAGTAATTACCTTCGTGAAGGTTATCTTTCATTATGATAACAACCATATAGACTATAAACAATTATCTCCTACCTCAATTACCACAAAGATGAACAATCTAACTAAAATTAATAATCTTTCAAAAACTATTTTTTTATAAACATTTTTTTTCTTATACAATAACAAATAACAAAGATTAAAATAATTCTAAATTCTATAAATTTATATAAAAGCTAAAATATTAATTTATTTATAATATCTATATAATATGTGTCTAAAGTTTCTGTATCTGTTTTATAATTAATTGTCAATGTTTTTTGTAATATGTATTGATTCTATTATTTTTCTATTCCTATTATTCTTAACTATATCTAATATTTCTGGATTATTGAAATTAAATTGATGTTTATATTTAATACTATGTTGTGCCAGTGCTGTCATTTTGATTTTTTTTTTATATTTTTACAATTAATCTTATGTTGGTAAATTCTTGTTTTTAATTTCTTAGATGTTTCCCCAATGTATAAACCTTCACAATTCTGGCAATTATCTTTATAAGCAACATTTTATTTATCATTAATGTCAATTTTGTCTTTCAAAATATCAATTATTTTAAAAAATATACTTTGTTGTAATCAATCTTCACAACTTTCTTTTATTATAAATAGAACACAGTGTAACTTGTATAACTCAGAACTCAAGGGAGCAAAGATTTGATATCTCTTAAAGAGGCATTCCATTTACTCAGTTGTCCAAATAGGCAGGTTTGAAATTGAAGTTGTCTTATTTGCAGAATATCCCGCTAGGAGAAGTCGAAATGTGCCGTTTCTCATTAATAGAGTTGAAAATGTTAATAAAAAAATACATATTTTATGTTGTTAAATGTTTGTACTTTTTTTTTTGAACATACAAAGTGGCTCGTATTTGAGTACTCCTTACTTTAAGATATTTCTCAAAGCAAACTCTCATTTTTATTAACATCTTTATTCACAAAATCTTAGATAGTACTAAAAAAATGTGTGAACAGCTTTGCTCAAAACGAAAAAGGTGTACAAAATTAAAATTACACACTAGTTCCGATGTATACGTAATGTAGGGGCGAGCAGCGTTTGGAGAAAAATGTTCACTGGTTCGGGTTACAACATATAAAAAACGGAGGACCTGAAATGAAGTCACAAAAATAAAATAATAAAGATAATTAAATCACAAAAAAATATCCTTCCAAGTGATATACAATTTAATGATAAATAAAACAAAAGAATTAAAAAATTAAATAAAGTAAAAATATTTATATTAGTACACAAAATTAAACTCATTTTGGTATTTAATAAAAAATAAAAATGATCGAGTATTTTAGTGATTCAAGAAAAGGAGTATTCGAGGAAAAATAGTAACAATAGTCACTCACAGTGGATGCCTGTTTTAAACAAATACTTCAAAAGTGATTTAGGATCGTCACTCCAGAGGGGTCTTGGTGGGGGAGGTCCGACCAGGAAAGATTGCCTTTGTTTTTGTTATGATCTCTTGTGAGGTTGTAACATGTCGTACATCGGCCAACCTACTCGCTATAATTGTCTCTTTGAGAAGTCAGATAAGTAAGGCTACAATTTTAAATATTACTCGGTTTAACTACCTTAAGAATACTCAGTTATGTATATATAATACATTTCATGTATTGCATATGTATGAATTATCTTTAAGAGGAGATGGTCGGGGATGCGGTGGGCAAAGATTAACAAAATTACTTATAGTTAAAAAAAATAAATGAATAAACATAAACTTACAGCTAACAAAATTAAAAATCACTTGGAAAATTGGCAAAAAAAACTAACCTAAATAGAAACCAAAATTGTGGGCTTTAACAATGGTTATGAATATAAATCAAAATAGGACCTTTTATCCTCGAAACAAAATTCAAAAAGATGTCAGACATGAAGTTGAAATGTGTGGACAGAAATAAGTCGGAGTTATCGTCCATCAAAGCGTGTTGCATAGAGTGGTTTCGTATGAGGGGAAATTCCTTGGTTGCATTTCACACAGGAGTAGTTCGTGAGCCGATGTATTCCTGTTTTCATCATGCAATCACAACATCTGGACAGCTTTTGGAGGTGGAGTGGGGTTGATTTTGGACGATCATCAGGCGGGAGGGACCTTGAGACGAATTTTCAAGGTGAAGGCCGGATTTCAGCTGGCTTCTTCGCTGAAGTTGTCCGATACACAGTTCATGTGACAATTTTTTGGGGAAAACTCTTCTTGGAATTCATTCCAATTAATTCCCGAGGTGAATAACCAATGAATTGATCCCTCCCAAGTACAAAACAGTCATTGGCGATCGATGTGTATTTCGATGCAAGTTGTATATGGCGCACATTTGGTTAGCAGTGTCACCTCCAGTTTTGTGAGCATTATAATACGTTATGACCTCAGGTTTTTTTTTTCTCCAGTACTTTTATCAATGGCTTTGGTTCCGAGCACAGAAGAAACAAGGAGCACGCAATTATTCTTGCATGTGACGTAGGTTGCCAACACCTCTTCGTCGTTGAAAGCAAATAGGCTGGAATATTGTGGTCTCCCTATAGAATATCCCTATCAAAGAAATACTGAAATAACGATTCATAATCAAGAGGGGCGATGAACCTGACAAGCACACGATCCCCATTCATAAACGGTAATGGTACCTGACGAAAATGACTCTAACACAAGTATTTAAAAACAGTGAAGTGCTTGAATTTACTATCTAAAGTGAAAAATATTGACCTTAGGTTTGTAACGTAATCGGTTGCGTTTACGGTTTACGGTTACGGCCTGTCAGATCAAAACACGTGTGACGCTCTTTCTTGACAGCAGAAGATGAACTGACTGGGCGGTTCGGAACCACCCCACAAAGTTAAGAAACTACAAGGAGGTAGAGGTCACCCTCTGCGGCTTTTTGGAAGAGACAGCAAAAAAACCGAATCCTGTGCCTGTCAGATCAGCCGCACCCGACGCAGGGTTAATAAATTTCGTTGGTCGAATAAAAAATTACGAAATTAGAGAGCAAAATCATTATAAATCGATATGAGATCTCTACAAAATAACCCAAAAAATCTCTGAAAAATTCATTAAAATCTGATCAACAGTTCAATCCATTATGCTTCAATATAAATTTTGCTACAGGCAGACACCTTTTTTGTTTCTTCATATTGATTACGAAACGTGTGCATAAAAAGTTTAGATTTTGGAGACATATATTTTTTTTTAATTTTCCACACATCATAGTAAGGGAACAAAAGTAACTATTCCGGTGTTTAACAATATAGATATTCTTTCTAATCTCAGTAATAACAGATATTGTCTATTTTAGTTTTATCAATACAACGAACATAGGAACTTAATCAGATAGGGATTATTAATGATCGTTTATCAACAAATACGTTCACACTCCAATTCGTTGATACGGTCTATGTTCAATGCTATTAATCAACACTAAATTGCTTATCCAGCAAGATGAAGTGTGAAAATCATCAAAATTAAAATTAAAAAAAATAAATTGTTTTTCTTTTTGATAATACCACTGTATATTTCATTTCCTCTGAAAAAGATAAAAATAGGGGACATCCTTAAACAAAAAAAAAGGCTAGAAACTCTAGCCGAAACGTTGGCACATTAAAATAAGTTAATCGTACTTATTTGTGTTTTTCATTGACCGCACCTCCAACCATCTTCTCATAAATCTTCATTTCGTTTCATTCAGCATTTGGTTTATTTGGTGAATGAAGAAGTTTCAATTAAGCGAAAATAAATACTTGATGAACTGAATGGCTTTGCCAATTGAAGGCTGGCGGATGGGACTTTTCAAGACTTGGGAATGAGAACTTGGGATTAATATTTCCAAGTCGTTTCAAGTCTCTTTACGAGTTAAGAACTACAAGTCCCATCATTATATCTTCTCATTAGTGGAATAAAACCTAAATATTTAATCATCCCAGTATTGATAATATTTAATCAAAATTAAAAATGTCTCTTTTTACTTAGCTTGTTTATTAGAAATTAATGTTTAAAATAACCTAATAACCTAAGTTGTAGGATTGTTTTTGTTTTTTTATAACTAATGCAAATCGAAGAAAGATAACACGTGTGGTGGTCAATAAAGGTATCAAAATAGTAAAAGAAAACTATTTATTGTTAACCAACGTTTTGCCCCACTTTACAGAACTTCGTCGGGGCTAAATGAAAGAAAAAAAAACAAGGTAAACCATTATAGAATTGACAGAACATTATTATTAAAGACGTTTCGAAACAATTCTTATGTTTATACAGAATATATAAAGAAATAATAATGATAATATTATAAGGAAGCATATGTGTAGGTGGGCTACAAACTAGTTACTAATAAATACAACAGATATACTCGAGTTCAGTAATATTTTATGAATTGTAAACTTTTATTTATTTATAATATTACAATCTGCCATAAACTTGAGCAGCAGGAAATAGTTATAATTGTACATTTCCATATAAAAAAAATAATAAATAAAATAAAATATAAAAATAAATAAACAAAATATCTCTATATGCATATAAAAAGGAAAATAAACAAATGAAAAATGAACATACTAAGTAAAATAAATGATATACAATATTTACAATCTTGACTTTCCACCAAGAAATATAAAACTCGTATTTATAACTTCATTAAATTAAAAAAAAAATAATAACCAGCATTCAAATTCAACAAGTGTAGAAACTCGTTTCATTGGACTCATCTTCCTAAGACTAGAAACAGACACAAATAATCTTAAATCATAATTGATGAATGGAATATGGTCCGGGTGCGGTGGAAAAAACTCAAATAGTAGATAATTATACTATTTTATTAAGCCAAAGTTTCGCCTCACGTTGCAGGGCTTCGTCAGGACTAAAAAAGATACAAACACTTGACAGAGTTACAAAAAGGAAAAAAAAGAAAAAACATAAGTGGAAAATAACAGGGGTATAAAATGAAAAGTAAGATATAATAAGAAAAATTAAAGGTTGTAAATAGAAAATGAAAAGGGTAATAGTAACAGATAGATAAGAGATAAAATAAGAGAAGAAATATTAAAGAAAGTACAAATAAAGAGATGAAAAAAGAAAAAAAAAATCAAATCAAATGATGAGACAGAATGCATACCTGTTTTGACGGCAATCAAAGACAGAGTGACACGTTTTTATTGCGAGGAGTGGGGAAGGCAGTTATGCCACAATATCGAAAAGAATTTTTAAGTAAACATAGTAAAAACGTATTTAAATTAGGTGAAAAATAAATAGTAATATACATAATAGAGGGGGAGAAGAGATATTAAAAAAAACGAAAAAAAACAACTCATAGATAGAAAAACAAAGGAAAAATAAAGTATAAAATAATGGGATACAATGTGTGTAAGGGATTAAGAAACACAATATACCAAATGAGTGGGAAAACAGAAAAGTGTAAAATATAATAGAAAATTAATAATAAAGTAATTAATATAAGTACACTTAAGTAGGTAGCACATGAATATAAATGAAACAGGAAGGATAGTAAATACAAAAATAATTAAATAAAAGTTGAGAATTTAGGGAAACAAGAATAAAAGATATGACAAGTTCTTCAAGAAGTTCTGTTGTCTTTGTATCTTTTTTAGCCCTGACGAAGCCCTGCAACGTGGGGCGAAACGTTGGTACAATAAAAATAGTATAATTATTTACTATTTGAGTATTTTTGACCGCACCCGGACCATATTCCATTCATCTATACACACGGTCAATCAATAATCTTCCATTAAATCATAATTAATCGAAGTAATAGATTTATGTTCTGATAGAGGATATTTTGAATTTAACGGAAAATTCTATATCCAAAAGTTTGGATAACCCATGGGATCTCTTATTGCCCTGAACAGATTATTTAGTAGATTTATTATATACAGTAATATTTAAAATCCCATTTTATATAACATTTATATATAAATTTGTTTATGATAAAATAGCCACATTATCAACCAGAAAGAATGAAAAATAAATATTTTCAAGGGTATTTATAAGAATAGAAATAGAATTCGAAATCGAAAAAGAAATATCATTTTTAGATGCACTTTTGAAAAAACAAAATGGTTGAAAAAACTCATTCGCTCTGGATGACATACATTAACCAGCCAATGTACAAAAATACTCAAAATCAATACAACCAAAAATTTTAATAAAACGGGCGCAAAAATCAACATCCCCCATTTCGAACATCAAAATGAGCAGAAAACAAAGTAGTACATCTCCTGTTATTAATAGCTATCCTCAGAAATTAGTTTGTCAAATTACTAAAACAAACATCAATACTGGCACTATTTAAACCCAAAGAAACCGACATATTAAGCAATTACGTACAACACTACCACTTGATCTAAAATTTACACCAATACGAAGGAAAAATAAAAAATAAATATATTATCTAATACAATAGGGGTATTCATGATCTTTAGTTTAAACGTTAAAGCGTTTTCAATGGAAAAAAAAAATGTTAAATGGAGAAATATCTCCTTCTTTTAGCATTTTAAGACGATATAACATATAGCATGATTGATAGTCTGTTAATGGGTCTGTTAAATGGAGAATGATGTCACGCAACAGACCGTCTGAGATCGTCACTATTTTGTTTGTCGTCGGTTAGATTACTTACTCGTAGTTTTTATTTTGATTATGTTAGTATTTTTTTGAAAACTAATAAAGCAATGGATGACAATAACAATAATAATAATAATGTAATGACTGTTGTCAATTAGCTCTTCTCAATTCTCTTTCTCACAAGTTAGAAAATCATCAAGAAACTCAGTTGCCAAACTTTCACACAACTTCCACTTTTCACTCAATTTAGGCATGTAATAAATTACTGTAATCAAAACTCAGAAGTAAACAATAACGTAAAGTTTTGGAAGGAAAGGTTACAAAACAAATTGCTAAGAAAATCCGCTTGGAGCTCTTAGGCATTGAACATGACTTAAAAAAGGGTTGCTCACAATATTGTACATATAGCATTTAAGATATTAAAACATTTTACATTTTACATTTAACACAAGATCATGAATACCCCGACTGTATGAAATTCTCTGTTAAAAGGACAGTGGGAAACCATATTTTGGAACAATACCTCTAAAGTAGGGATGGGATATCGAAATATCGATATCGTAAATTTAACAAATTAAAGTAATAATAATTATAAAATGATACATAGCAAGACATATGAAGACTTATTTGAACACCACGATAACCATATTATAAACATACCAAATATAAATTAAAATATGATTGTTTTATTGAAGAAAATTTAAAAATAGAATATCGATATTTTATTTTGATAAGTGCATATTTATTTTGATATTTTCTATTGTTGTAATCGACAGGGAATATAAGCATCAATATTCCGATATTTTGTTTTAAAATACTAGAAATTGTATAGTGATTTAAAAATAGGAATGTCGATATTTTATTTTCTTAATTACATATTTTTATTGCTTTTTACATTGTTATAATATTGATATGGAATATAAACGACAATATTCCGGTACCATTTTATCGAAATATCGATATTTTGTTTAAAATGACTAGAAAATGGCATAGAATAATTAAAAATGAATATCGATAATTATTTTGATATATGGATATTTATTTCGATATTTCGTATTATTCTAATATAATGATATTAGAATAATACGAAAAGAAAAGGTTATAAGAACAATATTCCAATATTATTTTACCAAAATATCTATTATTGTTTAAAATGACTAAAATATTATATAGAGATTTTAAAATAGAATTATCGATATTTTATTTTGATAATTACATATTTATTTCGATATTTTACACTTTTGTAATATCGATATGGAATATAAGCAACAATATTCCGATATTATTTGATCGAAATATCGTTCCTAATCTTTGATATATATCGACTATTTTCATGCTTTTTATAAAATTTTCTTAATCTTTTTAAACCAAATATCGATATTTAGATGAAAAGATATCGAAATATCGTTTCTAATATTTTATATAGATATTAATAACAATGTAAATTAACGAATAAACTTGAATTTATTAATTTAAAATATCGAAGAACTATTTTAATGCTTTTTATAAAATTTTCTTAATCTTATTAAACCAAATATCGATATTTCTATTTAAAAAAATATCGAAATATTGATATCGATATTATCAACAATATTAAATACCGAAATGAATATGAAATTTTCAAACTGATATATTGAAATATCTTGTTGATAATCTTCCATATCGATATTATTAAATATATTTAATACCGAAATGGATAATAAATTATTAAAACCAAATATCGATATTTCACTTTAAATTTGCCTTGTATTTTTAGTCAAAATATCGATATTTCAATAAAATAATATTAGAATAGTGTTTCAATTATCGATATAGATATTTATAACATTATTAAAGATCGAATAGATTTTAAATTGTTGAAACTATATATCGATCTTAGCAGAGTAAGCAAAATATATTTATTTTATATATCATATATATTTCTATACAATATGTTCTTGTATTGAGTCCAACTTTTAAGGTGCAACCTTTTTTTTTTTTGTTTAGAAACCAATATTCCGATATTATCGGTTACTGGATATCGATATCAAAATATTGGATATCGGAGACAAAATATCGATATTTCGATAATATCGATATCGATATCCCATCCCTAACTCACACTAGTTAAATTGGCACCTAACCCCTTG
>NW_027109528.1:38318-46148 GCF_000696795.3 Halyomorpha halys
AAACCGATATTCCGATATTATCGTAGAAAAATATCGATATTTCCATATTATCGGTTACTGGATATCGGTATAAAAATATCGGATATCGGAGACAAAATATCGATATTTCTTCAATTCAAGTGAAATTTAAATGAAATGATCAAAATCGGTCTATCGACAAAAAAAATCAGATGTATAAAATTTAAATTCGAGTTATTCCAATCTAATAAATACATGAAATAATCAACAGCACTAAATATAATACTAACTACTTGCTACCAAGTAGAATTACGTTTTGAATAAAGAAAAACAACACATACCTATCCATTTCAACTCATGATTATAATTGGTATCATATCAATGTAGAACACACTGTAATAATACAGTTACAACAATCAAAACAATTGTAAGTTATTTTCATAGATATTAATTTTAAATAGTAGTAGAGTAGTAGCTTTTATGGTATTTTCTAAATACCATTTTTCTAAATAAACTATATTTCAGGGACCATTAAACGTAGATGTCTGCCTGCAATCAAATATAAGAGAGTTTAATGTACAACAAAGTACTATATGAAGTTTACCATACTTGTTGTATAGGTTATACTTTTTATGGTATTTACATATGAAATGTTATCCGAACTGCTAAAAATTAATTTATTTTAGCAAATTTTATGAAAATTACTTTATAATTATATTATATTAACACTTTATACATTAAGCTAACTTTAATTTGAGATATGATAGACACCTGTATGTCTCATCGTCCAAGACATATAGATTTCCCAAAAAAATATACATTTTTTATGAAATGTTTATTTAAAAAAAAAACTGTATTCCGGGAGCAACTGATCATAAACAGATCTATTATTAGTAAATTTACTCTAACTTAAATAATGTTGTATGTAGTTGGATTGTAGTTTCATAGAAATTCTTTTTTTCTTAAAACTCATATTTTGTTTTTGTTTTTTTTATTCAGGCCTTGATTATGCAAACAATAAAGTTGTGAAATGTGGCCTTAATACAGTTTAATTTCTTGCTTGATCATCAAGAACGTCAAACAGTACATATTAATAACACTCAGGAAAAAATTATTTATTACTATTACAAATTACTTATTACTTATTAATATTACAAATTACTTATTATGAACACTCAAGAAAATAATTATTTATTATTAACACTCAAGAAGGAATTAGTTATTACTAACACTCAAGAGAAAAAATACTTATTATTAACTCTCAAGAAAAAAAAATTACTTGTTATTAACACTCAAGAAAAACATTACTTATTGTTAAATTACTTATTAATATTACAAATTACTTACTACATTACTTATTAAATTATTTATTACTTATTATTAATATTACAAATTGCTTATTACTTATTATTAAAATTATTTATTATTAACACTCAAGACAAAAATCTGTTATTCTTGTAACTTTAATTTCTTTAAATTGGCGTTTGTGTAATCATCCTTATGTGAATGGTCTGATCACTCTATTCAAAACCTCCCACATTTCACATAAATAAATGTAACAAAATACTCGATACATAAGAATACATAAAATATAATTTTGTATAATATTTCATAACTTGTCTTTTGCTTAGTAATGTTATTAATTTATCATTGTGAAATTCTGAGGTGACTAGATATCGCAAGATAAAATTCAATTTTCAGTTAATTTCATGTCTTTCCTAGCTCACTAAAAAAAGAAAAATCCTTTCAGAAACCTATGACTCAAGACAAGAGGGGAATTTCTGAAGGAAGAAGATAAACTGAGCGCTGAGGAACTTATGGATATTATATCCAGGACTAACAGAGGTTGAGAAAGATGGCAGGCAATCGTATATAGAATGGGACGCAGAAGGCTGGCCATAATGATGATGGAGGGACATTATGGTGGGAGCAGGAGTGGCAGGAACTAGGGAGTACCCAGGATCAAAAAGGGGGGGCAAGCTATGGTCGATTATATTGTGCCATTTCAGCTCGGAAAAGGCGAATAAATCCAAAATAAATACATATATTGTGATTGGAAGGAAAAATAATTTTTATTTTTATTTTTATTTCACTTGTATGGGGAGGGGGGAGCTGCCTCCATCTATTCCCGCTGGTTACGCCCATGAGCAGGAATTTCACTTTTCAATCCATTCACGATTCATTATAATTTATTGATTCAAATTGAAACTATGAGTATGTAATATTATTAAAAAGGCTATTATCTATTAGTTTAATATTAATTATATTCAATGTCGTATTATATTGGACATTGGATGTAAAAAGGGGCATTCCATGTTAGGTGGGGGGTAGTAGAGAGAGAGCTTTATTGAAATTAAACTGTTGTTTAAAAAAATAATAAAGGAAAATAATTATTCTTTCAATCCATATATAGAGACTAAACTAAAAAAAAAAAAAAAGTAAAAAATAAATATGACTAACAAAAAAAAATATTAATATATACATTACAAATATGATATCAATACAAAAAATATTAAGTAGATTTAGTAAAAATGAATTAATTCACAACATAATAATTTATAAACAATATTTACATTCAGCCTTAGAAACACTGAAATAAACTTTGCCATCCTCATGTGAAAGGCAAAATAGGTTTCCAAGAGTTTCCAACAATTCTCTAAGCCACGTCACTGGTCTTAAAAGCTAGTGGAGACTAAGGTAATTCATTTCTAAAGTAAGGAGTTATTCACAGAAAAATCAATAATATTAAATTCTCGTTATTTAACATGTTTCTGAGAGTTCCTATATTTTATATTTCCAAGGAATACCAATATTATAAAATATTTTCTTTTACTTTTATTATTGCTATTTATATATAATTTAATTTCTTGTTTGATACTGGTTTATTTATCAATTATAATGAAAATTATCCGTTTAGTTTCTTAAAACACCTACGTTTCGGCCATTCTGAAAATTCTCAGAGATATCTTATTTCTAATATGAAAGCTAACAATGTCATTAAAACTAAAATTGCAGGTTAATTTTCACATTTTAGTTTTGACTGCCGTCAAAATAGCCCTGAAGAAGCCCTGCAACGTGGGGCGAAACGTTGGCTCATTAAAATAGTATATTTCTACTATTTGAGTTTTTCTTGACCGCACCCGGACCATATTCCTTTCATCAGGTTAATTTTCCTTTGTAAAAATATATCTTAGTCTATCAACCTATTTTTATCCAATATTTCACTTATTGTAATATCATTCAATTTATACTATCTACTATAATATTTGATGATAAATTGACAGAGAAACCATAATTTGATAAAATGATTGATAAGGTATATAATAGTAGATAGTATAAATCGAAAAAAAATGACAAGTACGAATAATCTGCAACCTTTTAATGAAATTGTTAGTTGTGATATGAAAACTAAGAAATCCTTCTGAACCAAAACGTATGATTTATAAAGAGACTATGTGGATATTTAAAAAAAAAATATAATTGATCATTTGGTTTTATCCTAGAGAGACAAATTGGTTCTCATGTTATCAAATAAAACTGATGTTCAACGATGTTAAGATGGTGCCAAATTACAGTTCAATAGAAATAACTTCAGTGGATCTAAGGAAAGTATTATTAAAAAGTAAATAAATTAACTTTTGTTTAAACTTTAAAACCCTAAATTTGACCACTTAAAAAAGGGAAAAAAATTAATACTTACTTGCAAGTTAAAAGGAGACAACTCGATCAAATTTAAGAATTTTTCCTGTGTATGTACATTACAGATTTTCATTTTGAAAAAAAGAATAGACTTTTTAAATTTTGTAATCAGGAAAAAATTAAAATATATATTTTTAATCTTCCCAAAAGTTGGATCCGGTAGAGACTCCCCTTTAACATCCACTGATTTAACTAAATTGGCATACTTTGAAGAATTTAGAGGGTTTAGTAGAGTTTTAGAAGGGAATATAGAACTTGATAAATTAAGGACTTTTTTGAGATTCACATATGAAGTTCATTTAAAGTTTCATTGGAGCTCATATCCAGCTTACTAACTTTCTCTATTGCACATAACTCAAGAATTTTTAATGAAATGGAGCATATGAGGGTTTCATACAGGGACTTAAAGAAACCCACATACACTATGCTATGTATCAGTCATTTGACAATCCTGGGTATTTTTAAGGTGTTTTGTCATCTGCCCCTATACCTGGTCAGGGTATCCTTCTGGGAAGCTTTTAGCATCTTCGGATATGAAAACATCTGTATTAAGTTTGTCACATTACCAGAGGCCCCTGAGAAAATTAGATTGGCTAACCTTTAAGTGTCAAAACACAAAATGACAGGATGTGATGAGGGACCAGAATCAAATTAACCTGGTGCAGGCCCTTCCTGGACATGTCAAACTTTTTTACACATTCTCGGCCCTGAGGAGGGGGACGCCCAATCAGGGAGGAGATTTAAAAATAAGGTAACGCCCCAAAAGGGAAGTGGGAGAAAAATACAGAGGAAATCTAGAAGATCCAGACGGAGACACTCAACAGGAAAGCTTAGACGGGGGAGGACCACAGTCAGGATGCAGACTTAGAGGATGCACTTCGACCAGACGAAGTAGTGAGAAGGGCCACCAGACCTGGACATCCCTTATGAAACAGAAGACACCTACAGCACTACATCCCACGGCATCAGCAGCAATAAGTATAAATTAACTAATAAGTAATCATGTAATAATCTATATTTTATGGCAACCTTTATCTGAATCATTTTAATCATAAAAAATTGTAAATAAATACTTAGTTTCTTTATGTAGTTTATATACTATTATATATTCCAATATACCACTCTTTATTATACTATATAATTAATGGTAACAACATTTTATAAATATAAAGGTATTTAATTGGTAAACTGGTAAACACACAAACAGCCTTTGGAAAGGAATCCGATTACAATAATAGTTTTTTAGGACTCAATTTATAATCAATTAATTAACTTATTTTTGGATAATTGCCTTCAGCAATAAACCTGGCATCCCGATATATAATCTTCCACTAGTACATAGCAATTAACCAGTACGAAAACGTATTATAAGTTTAATAAAGTAAAATTGAATTATGTACTATTGCGGTAATACCATCTCATTTTTTTTTAATCAAACGAAAAAAAAATCATATTATTTCTATATTTTTTATTGAAACTCTCATCCATCTATTCAGGTTATTTTTATAATATGTTTCATGTATGTCATGGGGAGGAGATATAGTGCTCGATCGAATAACAAGATTTAACAGTTTTCAAAAACATAGGTTTGAAGAGTAAATGCTTTATTTAGACACGCTGGCCAAATACAATGGGTTGCTACAATACACAGCATACTAATAAATACACATATACAATACATATATTCACATGATATAACAAACAAATATTTTCCTCTGCCTTCTCCTTTTACAATCAAAACTCGTCTACACACTAAATACAAATATTTTAATTTTATTTTATGCTTAATAATTTCATTCCATTTCAAAATTTGATTTCATTTAATTGACAAATTTATTCTCCTAACTCACTCTCTTAGACCCTTTTAGTACAAGAGCCGGGAAGAAAAAAAGGCAGTCATTTCACCCCAAACTTTGATTACTTTAATAAAACTATGTGTAATTACAAGTCAAAACTGATGGGTCTGTCAAGTATAGGTAGAGGGAATAAAAAATGGCGCCTGTTTTGAAACATTAAAAAACATTAATTTTTCATTCCGAGCTCTATATCTTAACATCATAACACTAGAAAATCTAAAAGAACACTATTTAAAGGAGAGCCTAACATAATTTTCTGAAATATGAGCTTATTTATAGTTTCTAGTCCAAATTGATGAGTCTGCCAAGTATAGGTAAGGAGAAATAAAAAATGGCAGCTGTAGCAATAGAAAATCTAAGAAATCATTTTTAAAGTAAAGTAAATTTGCTAAAATGTTATTTACGTCCAATAGTTCTCGACATATAGCTTTTTAAAAAGCAACATTTCTTAAAAATGTACTTAAAGTTTAGTGGTTAGTTAATTTATTTTGAGAAATCAATATCTCAGGAACTATGTGACATATACATGTCTATTAGCACTCAAATTAAAGCTAGTTTAATATAATATAAAGTAGTGACCTTTACCTTTGTAGGAATAGTAGTTTTCATGATATTTCCTAAAATAAACTGATTTATAGTTGTTCGGACAATCAGTTTGAGTTTTGAAAAACTTTATTTCAGAAACCATGGGGCGTATCGTGTCTGTAAGCACTCAAATTAAAGCTAGTTAAATTTATTATAAACTTGTTTATAACGTTTATCTTTGTAGTAGTAGTATTATTTATGATATTTGGCAAAAAAGCAAATATTATGAAGACTATTACTACTACGAAGATAAACGTATTAAACTACTTCATAATCTAGCTTCAATAATCTAGCTTTAATTTGAGTGCTTACAGACATCTGTACGTCAAATAGTTTTTGAGATATAGATTTTTCAAAATAAATTCACTAACTACTGATCTTTCAGTACGTTTTCAAAAAGTATATCTCGAGAACTATTGGACATAAATGGCTCTTTTAGGGCAAATATTTCAGCAAATTTACTCTTCTTTAAATAAAATTCTCTTAGATATTCTAGTGCTGTGGGTAGTTTTAAAGATATGGAGCTCCAAATGAAAAATTAATTATTTTTAACGTTTTTAAAAAGCTGTCATTTTTTATTCCGTTACACACTCACACACTGTACACAGAATTAAAAAAGATGTACAGTAAAACATACATTAAAGACATTTTGTTATTTCATTTGAATACACTTGAATAAATTGTTCATTTGACAATTACGTATATATAGTGTCAAATAATGAAATTATTAATTTTCTATATTTGTTCTCTTTTTACCATTGCAAAATTCATATTTTTCCTTTAGCTTATAATTTAGTTTATGATATATTGATCTTTATGAAAATATTTTATTTTCCTTTTGGCTTACTAAACTAAATATAATTTAGATATTTTCTTTTCTTTAACCAAATACACCTTAAATGTTGCGATCGACATACCTTAATAATTCTTTAAATGTTTTTAACCGTAAACCCTTAATTGCGAGAGTCCTGTGGGATTTTTAAGCCACTAGTATTTGAAGATAAATGTGAAATACGAAACGGTCTTCTACCACATATCACATTTTAGAACTTCACATTGAATTACCAGTAAACTAATATTTATGTTGAAATCGAATTAAACATTTAAAAAACATACATTACTTGTATATCTTTATAAACACCTAATGGATAACTCAGTATTTTAATTAATTTTATGGATTATTTAACTATCTAGAATCAGGGCTAAAATATACCTCATCCAATTGAAATTTCGGAGTTAGGTGAAGACATGAGGTTTCAATATGATCTCAAGAGAAACTTTGAGCACTGTTGGACACAGTTAAGCCTCCTCAAGTTTCGCCTTAGTTCCAAAACTTGTTGATATTGAGGATAGTGTCGATCGAGCCACTCATAATATATATAATTTTCTTGACAATATGTATTTTTTTGGATCTTCAGGATAAAACAACTCTATTGGGGCGACTCTTTGCAACTTTATTGTTTGCTTAGCCATACCCTACAATGAAAAAAAAGCTTTTTAGAATTTCTTCGGCTAAAAAACTATAATGAATGAACAAAGTATAATTTATAATTAATGACTATTAGCACGTTATTTCTGAGTTGTGTTCAACCCATTCATTTTAATTGTTTTAAATTGTATCTAATATGATATTGCCGTGGACGGGGCTTCGGGGTTTCTAAGCCCCCTAATCGGGGGCTCCCCGTACAGGTATTATATTGAAATTTATTCATATATTAATGTATTTATATTA
>NW_027109528.1:47333-61819 GCF_000696795.3 Halyomorpha halys
ATCTGTTGCCGACGGATTTTTGCCTAGGTCCGGCGGTATCTTTGGCATGCCGACAAAAGAAATTATTTAAATTAAAAAACTCCAGCTGGTGCCTCTCATACATATCATAAATTAAATTGTCAATAAAAATAATTAGAATTTCTAACATCGTTGGACTATCTAACAACGCAGGCTTGCGTTGATCCAAAGAAGTGGTTCTGCTATGGATAACTACGGCGATCCGTCGCTGAGTAGGGGTATTCATGATCTTTAGTTTAACATGTTAAAGTGTGTTGAATGGAAAAACTCATGTTAAATGGAAAAAATGCCTTCTTTTGCCGTGGTAGAACGAAATAACATGTAACATGGCTGAGAGTCTGTTACTTGGTCTGTTAAATGGAGAATGACGTCACACAATAGACAAGTTGAGCTCGCCACCATTTTAGTTTATTGTGTCAGTTTAGTTCTTTCGTGTTTGTGCTAGTTATTATTCCATACCCCTGTTATTAAATCACAATGAATAACTTTAATAATACAACGGAGAAAAAAACAGAAGAGGTATTAGCAGACCGGCTTGTGTCGGATAGGGAACGATTTGAATTTGAAAAAGAAAGGATCGCGGAGGAGCTGAAGCATTGTAAAATCAAAATACAAAAAAAAAAAAAAATTGAATTAAAAAAATTAAAACTAGAGCTTTTAAAGAATTCCGATTGACAAAATAGTTGAACTTATTGATTTCATGTCAAATCAACACTAATTTAATAAAATTTGACACCAAAGTAGTTTCCATAAAGCTTCCTGGCACCTGAGAGGAACATCCAAGTTTTATTAAATTATATTCACCAGTTTTGAAATTATTGCTCGATAGTTTTCTAAATTGTTAATGGCTAGTTTTTTAAATACAAATAGCTCCACTCATGATTAAGGTAGAAACATGGGTGGAGTGACATTTTGTAGCTATTTAAATTAACGTTTATCTGACATTTAGGATGCTATATATGCTTTTTAGAAAAATGTTCAAAGAAATTACTGAAAATAAGTGATTTTATTCTTAAACAATACATAAGGTTTGAAGATGGGAGAATAACGGGTTCATTAATACAATAAATACTAAAAAAGTGGGTAATAGACATAATAACAACTTTTATTAGATATCATTTTTCTTAGAACATAATAATTTTATTCAAAGATGCACAATGAAATATTGAAAATTAGTAACAACCTAAACTCAAAAACTTTCAATAGAGTTGTCAATTAGCTCATCTTCATTCTCTTCCTCACAAGTTTGAAGATCAATAAGACACTCATAAGCTAAACTTTCACACAAATTCCACTTTTCACTCACTCTAGGCATGTCATAATAAATTGCTTAAATCAAAACTGAAACTTAAATCAAATTTGAAGTAAACAATAACATGAGGCTCTGGAAGGAAAGGTTATAAACATAAAGGCTTATAAATAAGTTGCTTAGAAATTCCGCTAGGGGCTCTGATGCATTTAACGTTTAACATGACTTCAAACAGGGCTGGTCACAATCCTATAGTTATACCATTTAACACGGTAAAACATTTTACATTTAACACAACATCGTGAATACCCCTATTTTAGAGTACCGAAATCCGTCCGATGTTTAGAAGCAAAATGCATCATGCCACACTTCAGGATCTTCCCGGATTCTAAATTTTCACAGGACATTTTATCTTTCCGGTTAAACTGCTAGGGATAAACCCTAGTAGTAGGGAGAGTAGGGACACTTTCAAACCGCACAGGTGATTGGATGGTTTCTGCACAGGATAAGGATGAATGGATATGGAAGCCTTGTTTCAGTGATGGATCATTGCTCGCAGTGGTATTATTTTAGCATTATTAACGTCTTTTCTTATTTTGTTTCACCAATATAATTACTTTTTTTTTAAAAAAATCAGTAAGTTTCTTATTGTTTTAGTTTTTCTCATTATATATTTTTTTCTATTTTTATTTAACTTAGTTCTGTTAGTTTACTTCGTTATCATTTGTTTTAGTTTGGTTAACTTTCGAGAACCACTATTTATTTATTAGTCCATTTGGATAAGACATATTTATTATTATTTTATAAATTTTATTTGTATTTATTAAATTTTTGATTTTGTACACATGTTGATAGTTAATAATTATGAATGACTGAATAAATTTACCGACTCGTATGTGCATATTGGTCAATTAAAAAGATTCAACATTTGATGTTTGTTTAGTGTTTAATAAACGTTTTATATTCGTATATTTTATATCATTATTTAATTTTTTTTCCCAAGTGAAGTTTAATAAAGTGTTATTTTAATTACTAGGCTGCGTAGTAATTATAAGAGTTATTTAATTTATAATTAATGATTCCCATATTAAAAATCTATACGTTAAAATAAATAATTAACAATATAAAACTCTCTTACTCTTTATGGACTAGAAATATGTCAAGCTACGGGTCTGATATCTCTCTAAAAGAGCTTTTTCTAAGAATCTGAACTAAGTCAGAAGGCGAAATAATTACTTTCTGAATGATTTCAGAGAAAATTTAATTCTATTTAGTAAACGTGATCCAGAGGAAGAATATTTTAGATTTTGTTAAAATTAAAATTAGACTTGACTCTGGAGAGGCAATAGTCGGACTTTTTCTTGAATCGGAATAATTAAAAGTTTTTAAGCTACTCAGCTAGTTGAAAGAGTTGTCTAAGCTATTTACGATTAACGAGCCGAAGCTTTGAAGGGAAAGAAAATAAAAATTTCAATCCTTTTGAAAGGACATTTTTACCGTTAAAATGTGCTTAACGGAAAGTCTACTTCAAAAGTGTAGTATCCAGCATCATTAAAACAACTTTATGTGAAACACAGGAGAGGAAATTACAGGTGTGGCAAAGTAATATTGGAAGAAGCATTGTGAACGTGAGGAAAAGAGATCTAATAAAGATACTTGTATCCAGAAAGAAAAAGTACTCGCTGGCACACTGAAGATGACAAGAATGGAAATGGGCAGGGCAATGCTTGGATGGACTCCATACCACCTTCAAAGAAGAAGAGGACGTCAAAAGAAAAAATGGAGCGATATGTTCAAGAGGATGGCAGGATCCCTCTAGTGGTGAGCTGCTAGGGGCAGGGATATTTGGAAGAAAAAAGGAAAGAACTCGCCTCCCAATAGGGATGGTCACCCCGGGAAGTGCTCACTATTACTGTCCAAAGGGAAGGCCTATACAGGAAAGGATACAGAAAGATGGCGAGCAAATTTATAGAAGTTAATGTTTTGTCACCTATTATATATATACTTTTTTCTCTCTCCATCTTCTTTAATTGTTTGTATTATATTTTGTAATGATTTTAATTTAATTGCATAAGTAAAAGCCTATTTTATTTCAATTCATCGTGCGAAACACATTTGAACGAGACACATTTCCTCAAAACCAACATTTCACCCCAACTTCTGGACATCTCCCTCTAGCTTAGACGTGATCCACTTCTTTAAATCTATTGGGTATCCTATAATCAATCTCCTTAACTAATTTTAAGATATTTCATTAGATAAATCCTATCTGTCCCCATCTCTAACATACACAATATAATACTGGGCAAAGTATTCTCAGCCAGTCTAACAAGTCCTCCAAGCCTGGTTTTATGGATTTATATGTTCCTTAAGGACCAAAAAGGACAGACCAATCATCATGCTTAAGATATGAAGTAACTTCAGACTTCAGCTGAGTTCTTCCTAGTTTGTTTCAATGATTTTTTTAATTAGAACTAATCCAGGAGGAACCATTTACAATCGACTGTCTACAGTTATACAACACCTAGCATACGCTACACAACATGAAGCAAGTAGACTACAAAACATATAGCATACGCAGATTATGTGCTTACTGCTACTGGAACCTGAACGGTAAGGAACATTCCAATAATTCGAAGAAGTGCGAGATAAATAGGCCTCCAGTTTAATGATAATAAGGCTGTACACATGAAAAGCTCAAGAAGAGATAAGGAAGTGAATAGTAAAGTGACTTTCAAAGACCACAGTAACATCTGTAAACCAGTTTAAGTACCTGGGAGTCCTGCTTATAGATGACAACATACCTATCTATCTATAGGAATTGACGTTATTTCTTACTGCGAAAAGTATTGAGGTTTAGATCTCTCCCTAAAATAATGAAAATCATCTTCAACAAAACCATCGTAAGGCCAGTGGTAATCAATTGGTGTGAAACATGGCCCTTGACAAGACAATCGGAACGGATTCTCAACTCCTGGGAGACAAAGGTATTGAGAAGGATAAGAGGAGGATTCACAGAAAACAGGATTTCGAGAAGAAGAAGGAGTGATGAAATTGTTTAAGAAACATCATGGCTTGAGTGAGAAGAGCAAGGGAGGGCAAGGGTAATAATGCCGATTCTAGCCCAGGGCAATGAGCCTTTTTTGGACTTTGGACTTTAGCCTCGACTCTACCTTAACCACTGGTCACCTGACTTATAGCGGGAGATTTGAATTTAAATTTTCAGTTCGACCTGCCCTTAACCACTCACGTGGTCGGTCACGTGATCATTTAGCAGCCAACCAGAAGGTAGTATTTGGTCATGTGCCCCATGGCGGGCGATTTAAATTCAAATTTAGCTCGACATAACCTTAACCACTCACGTGCTCATTAGTCCTCTTTCAAGTCACGTGACTATTAGGCCAAGCCATATCACGAGATCGTTAAGCCGTCATTTTGTACTTTGTTTATCCATCGTATTAAGATCGACAGACTATGTAGAGAGGATGCTCGATCAAAGAACACCTAAGAAGATCCTATTTGGAAAACTGGAAGGATCAGATGGATGTACGATGTGAAGGAGTATCTAAGGCAGTTGAATTTAGAAAGATGGAGAGAGAGAAAGAGAGTGCATGCTATCGTGGAGAGGCAAGAGTTCTTGTAAGCAGTGTAGTGCCATGATAATAATAATAAGATGCAAAAGGCTAATACAGGAATATTTCTACTTTTAGTTACCTATATATGGAATGAATAGTAAGGAGAATCATTACGATCGAGAAAATTTTCAAATTCAGGTTTTCGACGGAATTACATGTTACTGTGTGGGCGTTTCCGTGTCTATGTGGTAAACATAACTCAAAAAATAAAAGTCATACGAATATGAAATTATGAATAAACGATATAAATGAAATTGAAATAAAAGTTTATGGTGGGTTATGTCTGGGATGTGACAGTAACTATTTCAATAAAATTGACCATGCGTTAGTGTAATCTCAAATCAATTTTCTCAGTTTTTCAATTTTTTTCAAGATTCACAAACTTGCTGTTAATATAAATTTTGCATATACAGGTTAACAAAGCCAAAATGATTGAAAACTACTGATGTATAGACTAATGTATATTCAATAATATGAAGAATTTTATTTTACACTTTGTATGATTATCGAAATAAAAAAAAAGTTATATAGTTATTTGGCTTTGAAGGATCCATATACTTTTTTTTTTTTTTTTAGGTTTTTGCCAAAAAGAGATTCCGAAACAAAATGGCTTACCCTCGAGGAGGAGATGACGTCAGAAGACTGTTCCATTAAAGGTAAGCTATAGATCCTTTGGGACCCAACATGTCCTTTCCCTTATCCATATTTAATTTTGCAGCCACTTCAAATGACGTATAATACTTCCTGGAAAAACTTTTCCCCAATCCTTTTTTTTTTTTTATACCTACGTTATTTTTTTTTTATTTATTTATTTGTTGATATTTACAACTGTATAAAAAAATACAACCAGTGAATTTGATCATAATGACATAATGATATGATACAGGATGTAGAGAAACTACCCAGTAGTACAACTCTAAAAACAGTTTACAATATAAGGTCACGAGGCCATCTTCTTTTCAGGCGCCTTGGAGGATTGCCAGGAATGGAAGAGGAAGCAAGGTTAGAAACGAGTGGGTTTGGGTGGTTAGGGAGTTTATTATGGAAGGAATAATATCGGGTTCGGGCTAGATCGGTTACATAAGGAACATTTAGGTCTTTATGGATAGTTTTATTAGTAACAAAATAAGGAGCATTGCGGATTTTACGAAGGATTTTGGATTGTAAAGATTGGATACGAGAGGAATTCGAAGGTTTAGTGGAGCCCCAAAGCTCAACTCCGTATGTCCAGATGGGCCTTATTATTATCATGTAGATCAGTCGTTTGTAATGAGTTGGAAGTATAGACCGTTTGTCTAGTAAGTGCTGTAATAGTCGAAATCGACGTGCAGTTTCCTGTCTTTTCAGTCTTGTGTGAGGATTCCAGGTTAGTCGTTTGTCAAGATGAAGTCCAAGATAACGAATCTGTTCTACAGGGGTAAGAGCCACATTATTAAAGTATACTGTAGAGCAGTCGGCAGGTTTACGACGAAGAGTAAATGTGATTTGTTGGGATTTATCTTTATCCTCCAATTTCGACACCATTCTTCGAGGATTGTGATATGGGACTGGAGAGTTTGGGATGCAATCAAAGGACGTTATTTTAAATTTTTATTCTTGTTTAACCCGCTTTCGTTGGTAATTCCTATTTATTTTATTTTGGTTTAGCTACCTCACAGTTACACCTCTCTTCTGCTAACTTTTAGTTACAACATTGTATTTAAATAGGCAGGTTGTATACTATAGTTAAATGATTTCATTTAATGGAAGTAGACATAAAAAGTTTTTTCTAAAAGCTTGTAAGTAGATATAACCCATCCGTTTCCGGATTTCCGGGTGAAATTTACTCATCCACTCCTAGAACATTAATAATTCTATTTACAATTTCGTTATAATAAAATTAATAGGAATGAAAATTCATTCATGAAATTGACACAAGCTCGATTCGGAATTACATTTAAAAAAACACAAATTCAAAATTTGTAGCTACTAAGAGATCATACAACAGTTATGAAACAATCGGAAGCTGGAAGACAATCGCCTATTCAGTAAAAGAAAATTTCAAATTGTTTGATATGTCAATAGAATAAATGTAAAATGACAACAGTATATTTGGGAATAGCGTAATCAGAATAGCCATTGTGATATGCCTTCATTGCCCGAGTGAATTGTGTACTGATTCAGAAAATGTATATACAATTTGAGGTAATTTTTTAATAACGATTTGCAAGTATTTTACAAAGATTAATTAAACTAACATTTTCATTTATAATTTATTTTATGTCCCTAATAAAAGCTTATTTTATTAACATTTAAAATCAATTTTTAAAAAGAATTTGTAGTGTCTTATCATTTATACAAATAATTAATTAAATCGTGCGTAATTTGTAACCTACCCTGTTTATTTTTGTTTCAAAATATATTTATGTGTCGGATGTTTTGTCTGTGGATATAATTATGAACTGTTGTAGATTATGGCTAATTTAGATCTTCTGAACGAAAGTGGCGATAGTCCGGATTTAGCGCATAAACTTAGAATGAGGCTTGCTCGAAATGCTATTATCGCGATTCGAATTCCGACGTGATGGACTGTATTCAATTTAGCAAGGACTTGGGAACGAGCTGAGCCATAGGCGAATGAGCCGTAGTCCATTTTGGAGCGTATTAATATCTCATAAAGTTTAAGAAGGCTAGATCTATCGGCACCCCAGGAGGTACGGCTTAGTAAACGAAGATGTTTAGTTTTTTTTGTGCAGTTAGTTTATAGTGCAGAGATAAGGTATAGCCAGGTTAGTCTTTTATCGAATGTAAGGCCTAAAAATCTATGGTAATCGGTGTATGGTAATAGAGAGTTTCCTAGAAATAGATCAGGAGGTTGAGGTGTATTTTGTTTCCTACTGAAGTGGATGGATTTTGTCTTTTCTATGGAAAATTGAATATTTACAGTATATGACCAGTTTCTTATCCTATTTATTCCGTCTTGTAGTTTAAGTTGAATATCTTGAACACTGCCAGATCGATAAAAGATTGCCAGATCGTCGGCGAACAAAATTGGCTTAACTCCCCTAGGCAAATTGAGTCCTAATTAATTACAGCCAGAGAAAATAGAATGAGACTGAGAACACATCCCTGAGGTACCCCATTAATCTGTCTGTATTCCATAGGATCTTCACATCCGACTCGTACCATAAAATGACGATTTGTCACAAATGTCTGATAAATGAGACTGTAACCTACCTTTGTCAATATTACCAAGATATGATTGTTAAATTGCTTCTTATGGTATTTGCAAATGTCAAACAATGGTTCTATATATGATTGACAACAAATATAAAAAATTTTCTCAAAATCGCCTAGTTGCAATTCGTTAATCAACTTAAGAATTTGGCTGTCAGAACTTTCACGAAAATATTTTATTAAGCGTTTTTCGCCATAATATACTTATTGTCTTCATTGGTATCCAAAATCACGTAAATATTTTCGACAGTTTTCAAGTCCAATTGAGCGATTAGATAACTAAATTTGGTTAGGTCATTTGATATCCCGGCTCATGTCAATTAAGCCTCTACTTGCATAAGCCAAATTTCTGGCTTTTATGGTCAAAAAGGTGGACAATTTATTGACATACCATCAATGGCGGCGGTGGAAACGTAACTAACATCTCCGTTTTCGTTAGGCATAGTAAGGTCAATGTATAAAAAAGATAATAATAAAATAAATACCTTTTTATTTCATAGAACACCAATTAAGTCTAATAAAATAGTCTTCATATTCTATTAAATCAGTGTCACTATTTGCATCTAATAAGATAATTCTATATAATTAAATAAGAAAACATTAAAACAGTTTTATATATAAGAAGATGGTCAGGGTTGCGATCAAAAGATAAACAAAAATAGCTTACAACTATTTATTTTCCAACGTTTCGCCCCACTTTGTAGGGCTTCATTAGGGCTAAAAAGATACAAAAAAAACTGAGAATATTACAACAATAAAATACAATAAGGCAATTTAAGCTAGGATAAATATAATGTAAAAATAAAATAATAAGAAATTACATACAAGGAAGGAAGACGTAAAATAGTATCAATATAAAATAAAATTGAATAAACAATGATTGGAATAAAAAATAAGTAACAATGGTAAGAGTAAAATTTTTTGAAAAATAAGTAAAATATACAGTTGAAAAAGTGCAAATAAACAGTTAAAAAGTGGGGCGAAACGTCGGAAAATAAATAGTTGTAAACTATTTTGTTTCTCTTTTTGACCGCAACCTTGACCATCTTTTTATGTATAAATTTGTATGGTCTATATACACACTATATATACATATGTAATAAAACATCTTGTATTTCTTGAACACCTTATATTGAAAGACTTGCAAATATCATAAGAAGCAATTTAACAATTATATCATATGTTAATATTGACAATAACGACAGTATACAAGAGAATTATTGTGAAATAAAAATGGACAAATGGAGTTCTGGCAATGGTCAGATTCTCCACTCAAGTTGAGTGTTTGTGGCTTTAGCGCACTTCCTCAGCCTCCACTGACTCACGAACAGTAATGCTATCTTATGAGCTCTGCTCTACCCCTTACACGTGGGATCCTCAGGTCGATTGTGCAAATATTTGTATATAGGAGTGTAAATGTGACTAGTGATTCTTTTATTTTCATCATTATTTTTTTTTCATGCACATAGTTTGATTAAGTTCATTTTCTTTATCTTGCTGTTTCTATATATTTTAAGAGATATTTTATTTATTTTTATATACTGTTTTCATTTATTTATTTATTTTTCATTCTTATTTTATTTAATTTCAATATGAATGTTATCATTCATCACTATTACTTATTGCCTACAGCGGTGTGGCATATTGTAATATCTATCAATAAATAAAGTTATAATAAAAAAAAAATATATTGACAAAAAGTAGGTTACTGATAACTCACGATTTAAATGATTAAATATATAAATGATAAGGTACTACAAATCCCTTTCTAATTATTAACTTTGATACTTGAAAAATACTATTTTAGTTGCTTTTTGTCCGTACCTGGACCGTCACCATTTATTATAATTCGTTTAAGTGAGGCGACTATTGTACTGTTTTTCGTGTTCTTTCTTTTTAAACCCAATAGTTAGCACAATTGCAATTACGATTTATCCCAAATTTATTAATTTCGAATTATCAGGCTTCACTTTCACCTTCGAAAAAAAATTTTTCTTAAAGTATTGAGGGAGATTTAACATTTTTTTCCGAACTGATTCCTCCCCGCAATACGGATTACTTTTATGCACCCCTTTTTATCAAAGGAGTTCCAAGGATATATATGCAGGGGTAACAACAACACTCTTTTTCCTCTTTAGAGGTACTAGAATGTTTCAGGAAGTAGAAAAAAAAAAGTTTTTCAATAATTTAGCCCATTTAAAAAGCCTCAGTTTAACAAGTTGTAAAAACTCATTTCGCAGAATGTAAGATCTGAACCATTAAATAAAACAATGGGGTACATAAAACATATTTTCTTGGTTTAAAAATATTTATTTTTCAATGTGGCTCGTAACCCAAAAGCGGAATGTAAAATCTCACAAGAGATGTTTAAATCCCCAGAAACAAGATCACTTGTTTTTTTTTTAACTTACTTCAATATCATCTCTTGAATGATTAAGTATTTTTTGTTTAATTTTTTATTCTAACCTATTTATTTATTTTGAATCAATTATAATTATAAACATTTTACTTAATCTAGGAAAAATTATATATACACATATTTACATTTTATCTTGTTTTGCCTGATAGAATTTGTTTAATATAGATATTATCTTCTTTATATAATACTAGTGCTATGTATTGAAGCATTAGCAATTATTAATATTATAGGGGTCTTTGCTATATGTCTTGTCAGACATGTGTCGAGTATTTGCCTGTCAACAAAGATTACTTTGCAGATAGCTAAGGGTCACAGCTGAAGGGTCCTTCCTGAACAAATCTATTAAAAACATATATTGCCTACTGGCTTGGGTCAATCATAAATAGCCTTTGCACCAGATACCTTTATATATGTACCACCAATTTTAACGTATTTTTCTTGGGCGTGGCTGATGATAGCCAATGGGAAATAAGGTTCCGGAATGGTAACGCCTCTCCGAACTAGATCTTGCCAGGAGAGAAGTATAGGAAACACAAAACACACAGACAGAGAGAGAAGGAGTAGAGGTGGAGAAAGAAGATGGACGAGAGAAGAGGTCTTGAGAAGGGCTGTTCAGAAATGGAACTCCACAGCTAGACTAAGTCCCGAGAACTGCTAAGACGTTATGAACAAGATAACACTCACGTTAATCCTCGCACCCCCATATCAACCAACTCAGCACTCATTCAGATATATATTAAGTAATAATGCAATAATCGATATTTTATGGCAAACCAATTATCTGAATCATATCAATCATTGTAAATAAATGCTTGATTCCTTTATGTAGTTTATTTACTATTATGTTACAAAATACCACCCCTTATAATATTATATAGTTAATGGTAACAACATTTTATAAATAAAAATGTATTAAATTGGTAACTGGTAATCACGCAACAAGCCTTTGGAAAAGAATCCAATTATAATAATAGTTTTGCAGGACTCATTATAAATTAATTAATTAACTTATTTTTGGATAATTACTTCCAGCGATTATCCTGGCATCCCGACTAAATCCCGAGACAGTACACTACTAGAAATATTGAATGTATTTTAAAATGCTTTCAGAAAATATTGCATCATTATCTTTTTTAAATTCTTTATAATTTTAAACATATTTTTGATAAACTTGAAAAATGCAAAAACGATCATTTTGTATCATTCACTTACCAAAAAAAAAAAATGTTTCAATTAAATTCAAATAACTCAATAAGTTAAAACGTAATATTTGATATTATTATCTTACAAATTGTATATTATTTTATAGATACGAGTGTTTATTTATTTTTTTTATATTTGCGTATCCTATATATGTTTCAAACTTAATGAGATAGTGTTTCTATATATTCCTATCTAACTATTTTCTCTCCTATTTTCAGTCAAAGGCCAGAGTGGAGTAGAAAAGCCCTACCCAAAAAGCTCTCCACATACTTAACATTTCTCCTCGGCTTCTTTTCCACCTTAATCTCTTGTAATTTGTATTCACTTTAATCTCTATTCTAAACCACAAATGTAACCCGATATTTTCCCGCCCGCAAACGAGTCTTCCACTAACTTTAAACATTTAAATGAATTTTAACAAAGTGAGCTTTCATCTCTAGCAATTCCTAAATAATAATTACTCAACTTTTCATTCTTTAAAATTAACTGGATAAGTAGTGATTATGAAAATTTAAATAATATATTTTATGATACAATATCTTTAAAACATCTAGTGCTAGAGCACTTTCCTTCAACACTCTACTAAGAAGCAATTAACTATTGTAGACTTCTAAAAGCTATTTCATTAGTAATAAGGATTTTAATATTGTTGTAACGGTTGTCATGACAATCATGGAAAAACAACAATCATAAAATTCTTTCATATTTTATAATTATCAGTGCTTTAATATAAACGATGAAAGATCTTCATTTAAAAACAAGTTTTTTTTCAAAAAATTTACTTTTCTGTTGATATGAAATTCGAAGTGGAATGAAGGACACGACAAGGTAGAGTACGGAACACCACCATACGGACTAGCCTCCAAGTTAAAACGACTGAGAGCATCCAAGAGGAGCACAAGCTAAAATGTTTCGGGCAGCTCCTTAGGATGGACTATGAAAGAACTGCCAGAAAGATGGTATGGGAGACTCGCGTGGAGGGAAGAAGGCCAAGAGGATGACTGTGCATTTCCTGGGAGGAGAGTGTTAAGGAGGCGGGAGGATATGGGCTGAAGAAGGAGAAGGGAGATGGTCCAAGAACAAGACATCTGGTCCAGACAGTACAAATCGTAACCCCACACTGCGCGAGCGGGAAATTATCCCCTTTTACACTCAATATTTATTTCAAAAACTCTGCAACGTTTCGGCCCCCAGGCCATTCTCAAGGAGACAAGCAATAAAAATTTTTGTTTTTATAGTTATTATTACATCATTTCCTCACAACATACTAATGTTTTTTACTATACCTTAAATATTGATGTCATATATTATAACCGCAATAACTATATTTACATTATTATCGAAAAGAGTATAAAAGTGAATATAAAATTTAAAAAAAACAAGACAAAATTTAGTTCAAACCACACGTAGTCCTCCACTTCAATAGAAGATTAACAATAGTTAATGATCATTAACAATAGTTAATGATCGTCTATTGAAGAAAACACCATAATTGTGAAAAAACAAAACATATATGACAACATTTCTCACATGGTGATATTCCGGTTCAAACCATAAAGACAGAGGGCCTTTAAACTATTAACAATTCACATTGAACAATCGTAACGTGTTCCAAAATCAAACTGTCGCCTTCACAAAACCAAAGCTCACTCGTCTGAACACACGTGTTCCCAGAATCAAACTGTCGCCTTCACTCAAACAAAACACACTCGTCTCAAACATATCGCTCGTGTTTTTATTTCACCATTATTATTGCCACTGCTTTTAATTTGTGTTCAAAGATGAAAATATAGAATTTTTACCCACTATTTATGATAAATGATAAATTTTCTTGGGTTCTCTTGAATTTTACGTAGTTGCTGCGACAAATGTATTTACAATTGAACAAATAATTTAAGGAAATTCATGATTCAGGACAAAATATCTAAAAATATGTAAAAAATAACAAATATTTCAGAAAATATGTGATTTACAACATAATATGTAACAATATGTAAAAATGGCCAAATATTCAAAAATATGTGAAATAAAAATGGATTCTTTTGGCAAGAAATGTCTTGAAACATCGTTAGTTAGTAAGGAATTGAAGATATCATGGTCAGGTAAAATATGTGAAAACATAAAAATCCTATCCCTAGTTATCACCATCATCATAATTATTTTATTCCCTTCACCGCTTGCGCTTTGCGATGATGATGAAATTTGGATTGAGTCATTTCATATGAAATGTCAGTTTGTATTATTTCAGAAATTCAAAGTGGTGTTTTTTGCTACTTTTATGTTAATAGATTATAATGAGACGTTATTGGGGAGTTGGTGCAGATCTTATGTTACTAACAGTGCCAAAAAAAACCCGCTCAAAGCCTTGATAATACCCACTTTACCTGCTCCTAGAGTCATTCTATGATTGTTACAGTAATGATTGTGCTGTCACACTAGCTCTGGCGTGATAGTTGATAGTACAAGTAGAGTCCTTGTATTCGTACCTTGACAGTGAACTATCGTACAGTTTCCGTTCCGGCAAAAGAGTTAGCAACTAATATGTTATAACTATTTGACAGTTACAGTCATAACGGCATTTATTGCTGTGACATTAATGTCGCACTGGATCTGACTTGATCAATAATTGTACAAGTAATACATTTAAGCAACCTTAACTATAATGTGTATACTTACTTTTTATATATAGTTTTCGTTATAAGAAAATGCAAAAAATAAAAAAAAAATCATATAATACTATTATATA
>NW_027109528.1:66049-99873 GCF_000696795.3 Halyomorpha halys
AAATATCAATAAATAAAAAAAACGGTCTACGAATGCCGTTATTTTTTGTTATTAATTTTACTTTTCTCTTTTATTAAGAATCATTATTTTTATCTATATATATTAATATATTTTTATTTCTAACGTTCAGTCTTTTTGTACGGGACTATACCTCCCTTCCCCATAATCAACTGTTAGTAGAAAATGTAACTGTTATATCAACCATGTATAGCCTACCAGGCCAATCTGATATTAAATAAATAATTCTAAAATAGATTCCTTCTCTATCCATGTCATCTCTATACATATTATTATAATGTAATAGTATTAGGGCATCAACCAAAAAAGATATTAAATAAATATTGCATTACATATTTCATATATTTCAGGCAATATTTGGTACGAATAATATCGATGCTTCTCAAGTTCTGTACGACTTATTTTTTCAAATCTATTTATCATGCTTAAAAGTAATGGAAAACATTTTTGCGATTCATCATAAAATGCACTTCTGTTTCAATCATTTTCATGAAACTGCTCCTCCAGTAGGATTATTACAGCAATTACGAGACAAACGGCTAAACTTTCTATGCACTAAAAAATCTAAATGATATAAATTACTGTTATAAAGCCTAGCTCTACAAGGCTCCACTAAACCTCCGAATTCTTCACACATCCAATCCTTACAATCCAAAATTCTTCCTAAAATCTTCAATGCCCCTTACTTTGTTACAAATGAAATCATACATAAAGACCTTAATGTTATAGAACATATAGATGCAACCGATCTAGCCCGAACCAAATATCAATCCTTCTACTATAAACGCCATAACCACTCAAAACTTTGCTTCCTCTCTCCAATCTTAAATATCCCTTGAGATGCCTGAAAAGAAGATTGGCTCGAGACCATCTAGGAGGAGAAAAAACTTTATTAACATACAAAGTTTTGCTGCCCAACTTCATTGGGCTGCTAGTCACACAGCATACTTAGTTTAGTCAAATCAGACAATATTTTTAATCTAACATTAAATAGGCCTATACAATTATACAATAATAATTACAAATATTAGTAGTATACACCATTAGAACATGAGTTTTTTTTCTGCTTTTTTTTTCCCTTTTTCATGATTTGTTCCCTCCTTTTCCATCCTTTCCCCTTCCTCTCTTTTTTTTCTTTTCCTTCCCTTCTCTCTCCTCTTTCATATTTTGGTTTCATCCCAATGTGCCTTTAACAGAATAATGGCTAAAATAGTGATAGAGATATGAGAAATTATAAGAAAGATAATTAAATAACTAAATAAATGTTGTTTGAGGGCTACCAATGAGTAATTTCTCTACATGTAAATATCAAATAAAATATTTTACTATAAAATTTACTAGAAGTGTTTTTATATACATAGAGCAATTATTTAAAGGCATTTTGATACCTTTATTGACCGCCACTCAGACTCAAACTACAATCTAAAACGAATTTAAGGTACTGTTTGGTAAATAATAAAAATTGGTTTAAAGCAACGACAAAACAACTGGAATCTAGGATATGAGAGACACTCAAATATTAATTAATTAAATCTAAAGTAAATGAAATACTGAAACATTAGAAGATTAAAATTAAAATTAAAATGAAACTAAAAAGTAGCAGCAAGGATGATCTCGTGAAATTCATTTCGCGATGGATTCCATTGAAATCCAATTACAAAAACTCAAACAACGCGTTTTCCTCCTATTATGGAAATGCGATGTTTTGTATAAGCTAGTCGAAGCCATTTTCCACGGTTAGATTTGAGTACAAATGTTTGATTGACCGTTGTTGAACAATTTTAAGCAACGTAATCCTGTTAGTTTATATCAGTTCCGCTGGTAGTTTCAAGGAAAAAATAAATAAATGGGATCTATTCTAGAATTTTACAGATGTAAAACACTGAATATTTAGCGCGCTTGTTCAGCCTCCATTGGCTCAGGGATCCTCAGGTCGATAGTATAATATATTTACATTATATATTTGAGTGTAAATGTGACTAGAAATAATATTATTATATTATTTTTTTATTTATTTTCATAGTTCGATTAGGTTCCCTTTCTTTATCCTTCTGTTTGTATATATGTTGAAAGAGATTTTATGTACTTTTTTTTTCTTTCATATATTTCTTTATTTTTATTCTTATTTTATTTTATTTTAGTATCAATATGATCATTCATCACTATTACCTATTGCCCACAATAGTATGGCAGATTATAATATCTATCAATAAAATAAAGTTTTAAAAAAAAAAACACTGAATGGGGTCTGAACAGTGGTTTTTTCTAATTGGTTTTTTTATTTCACTATTTGTCGGTCTTCTTTTTCCTAGTCCGCAATATAAGGAGGTAATGCCTAAACCCGGGAGAAATGTAGCCAGGAAAATTTTACTCTTATTGTGAAATAAACATCTATGTACTTCTAGTATTTCGTCTGTTTGGTTTATACTATTCTCTACCTTCTGTTAACCCATTGATGTTTTGGGGCCTTAGATATCCAGCAACGTTGATCATTTATAAAGTAGTAGTTGTGGGTATCTTGAGATATACATCCCCTACATGGAGTCGATATCTTTCGAAAAGGTAGAAGAGCAGGTTGGCTACAATACAGAGTATGGCTCTGCTGCGAGTCAGTTGAGCATACAGAACAGTGCTTCATGGGACGGACAGGTGTTAGCTGGAGAAGTGCCAATCGATCTTCTCCTGCAGGAAGACGATTATCGACACAAAATAAAGAGGGAAGGTCTGGCGGATTTACCGGAGAACCTCCAAGCGCGTATTGATAAAAACCCTAACAGATGAAGAGGATCCTTCGAGAATAAACCTTGCAAGAATGGAATCGACAGTGAGATGGATTGCTTAAAAAGGGTTAAAAGGGGCCACCCTAAGGAAGTACTTTCATACCGTTGGATCACGCCTAGAATCAACGTGGGTCCTCCCCGACTACTGGATCTCACGGGGAATAAGGGTTTCCGAGCAAAGCTAAACATCGATCATTTTTTGACACAATATCTAAGGTTCCTGAGAACGTCGTATTTACCTGTAACGCCGATGAAGCACTGAGAGCCAAGATGGTGAGGGGAACAGGACTCTATGTTCTGACTGAGAGCGATCTTCCTGAGCTGATAAAGAAAGAAAACTACCCGCACTACAAGACCTTCGTGTACGGGTGGAAGGAGGCAGTGGGCCCTACTCACTTCTCCCTGGGTAGGAGAGAATAAGCCACACCAGCAAGGCCTCAGTAGAAGAACAAGATTAATTTTGTAGCAAGAGCAAGCTGTATGCACAGCTATGTAATGTTTGTCATATGCAGCAATGAGTAGTACCAACTGCTGCGAACACCCGTATTGTCTAATAGGCAGGGTAGGGTGATAAATAAATGAGTAATAACCCTTTTATGTTGTTATTGCCGCTATTTTTATCTTATTCTCTCTTCTACTTCTCGACCTATACTATACTCAGTTTTCTTCTGGCCTCTTCGCAACGGTAAAACTGGTCATTTCTCTCACCAGTGCTATGTACTGCCTTGAGATTTAATCGGGATGGCAGGATAATCGCTGAAGGCAATCATCCAAAAATAAGTTAATTAATTATATATTAAGTCCTAAAAAACTATTATTTTGATTGGATTCTTTTCCAAAGGCTATTTGTGTGTTTACCAGTTTACCAATTAAATACCTTCATATATATAAAATGTTGTTACCATTAATTATATAGTATAATAAAGGGTGGTATATTGGGTTATATAATAGTATATAAACTACATTAAGAAACTAAGTATTTATTTACAATTTATTACTATGATTAAAATGATTCAAATAGATGGTTGCCATAAGATATGATTCTTACATTATTACTTATTGTTTAATTTATACTTATAGCTGTTGATTTGAATGATTCATGCCGTAGGATGTAGTTCCGTAGTTGTCGTCTCGTTGATAAGGGATGTCCAGGTCTCGTGGCCCTTCTTATGATTTCGTCTGGTCGAAGTACATCTTGCTCCGCTCCGGTTTCTGCTGCCTGGTCCTATCTCGTCTAACTGTTCCTCTTGACTGTTCCTTTTTTCTGATAAAGATTTCCTGTATCTTTCCTCCCACTTCCTTTTAAGGGCGTTACCTTATTTTTGAATATCCTTTCTCATTGGCCATTGGTGACCAAACGTTCCCGAGGTAGGCGTCCCCCTCCCCAGGCCCGAGAGTGATAATGGCTAATTCCTTGACACATAGCACCAGTACTCTCCTAAGGCGAAATCTTTTATTTTTCTTTTTGCATTTTATTCACCAAGACACCTCCTCTGTTTCTTTCTTTAAATCATGAGCCAAAGCAACAAGATCTTTTGGATTCTTCAGCCCCAGATGGAATAGCTACAATTCGAGATTTCAATTTCAAATTTCATTGAAACTAATCCTAAAGATTTTTGAAATCATCACATTCAATTATATATATATATACTACAATTCATCTGTCATGAAGTAAATTCTCACGGGACACCTCCTAGTGGACAAAAAAGTAGGAAATTCCTGTTATCAAACTCGAGGTAATAATATAAAGTTTAAAAATGTCTAATAGATACATGTTATTCGTGTCCTACATCACTGCAAAGCTTTTACAACCTTAGGTAGTAAAAAAGCAAAATTATAAAATTTCTTTAATAAATTCTAATGAATTTATGATAGTAATATAAGACCTAGATATTACATAGAATGTGCTATACTGGATTAAATGTAGCATATATTCCTGATAGCTTGGAACATTTTGAAACATATTTCATGCCATGGCTGGCTGCGTATGTAGTCTTAGGGTCCAAATAACTTGAATTAATCCAAGCGTGAGAAGGGAAAAACCATTTGGCTTGCGACCAAGTAGTTTTATTGTACAGCCAAACGATTGTCTTTCCAATATAGGAGGCCTTTCAATACTTGGCGAGTAATATTACTTTCCTACAATACATCGCTCCTGAGAGCTCTTTCATTTATTATGAGTCTGAAATTATTTCTTATAAGTACATTTTTTTTTTCATATTTAAGTCTTTTGTATGAACTTAAAATTGGCAGACTCTATTGACTCTTTACTTCGAGAGAAAAAAGAAATACTATAAATCGTGATTTGAATATATTTTGCAGTGACCTTACATTGTATCCGAAACCCTCCAATCCCACATCACCACCCATAAAGAATGGTGCCAAAAATGGAGGATTAAAATTAATTCCAATAAATCCCTCCAAATCACATTTAACCGTTCGTCTTTACTAATATCCCACTTATTTCAGTCGAACCGATCCGTTACTTAGGACTGCATCTCGACAAACGACTGACATGGAATCATCATACAAGACTGAAAAGACAGGAAACTACTCGTAGATTTCGACTATTACAGCATTTAGACAGACGGTCTAAATTGCCAATCCATTACAAAAGACTGATCTACATGACTATTATAAGGCCTATCTGGACATATGGAGTTGAGCTTTGGGGCTCCACTAAACCATCAAATTCCTCCCGAATCCAATCCTTACAGTCCAAAATCCTTCGTAAAATCCTTAATATTCCTTACTTTGTCACAAATCAAGTCATCCATCAAGACCTCAATGTTCCATATGTTGCCGATTTGGCCAGAACCAGATACCATTCCTTTCATGTTAAACTTCTCAACCACCCAAATCCACTTGTTTCAAACCTGGCTTCTCCTTCATTAGCTAATAATCCTCTAGGCGTCTGAAAAGAAGATGGCCTCGAGATCTTCTCCTCTAGAATTGTTATTGGAGTTCTATCAGTGGGTAGAATCTCCACATGTTTGTATCATGTCACTATGTGCACTAAATCCATGATCATGTCCTCTTTCTATGCCGGTGATAAAAAGAGATATATACTACATACCAGATTAAAGAGATTTTGAATTTTATTTAATACCTATACTCTGGGATTTTATAATTTACAACCACAGAAACCTATGCCAGTGAGTGATAGACCGACATGCAACGATGGCTATAATTTTTTATCAAGTCGTCCTGTGTAAAAAGAGAATAGAACCCGATACATTTGCAAATTTAAAAACACTAGCCGGAATTATATGTTTAAAATCCTATCAGAACCCACATTATTATGACCTAAATTGTTCTTTGTATATGCACAACCTAAAATGAAAATTTGGATATATGTCTGAATATGTTCTGTTTGATAATTTAAAATAATAACGAAGGCCAAACGAACCCGAAGGTTCGTTGCCGATACCACCTCTCTACATACATCCTTTCAGCTCCTCCAAATCCAATTCTACTAAATCAGTTATAACGCAATCCCCCCATCTACGTTTCGTTCTACCCTTCGGACGTTTACTCGAGGGTTCAGTGTTTATTAACATCTTAGGGATCCGCTGGTTACTAAGCCCTAAAACCTTACACGTCCATCTTATACCCCGCAAAGCTATAACTTGAATTATATTTACCGGGTGTAGGTCTAGGTCTCTTAATTCAGCGTTGTGTAATCTTCCAAATTCTCCCGTTAATTCATCGTTTTTCGCGTAATATTTTGCGAAATACTTTATTTTCTAAAACCTTAAGACGCTGTTCATTAGTGTAAAAGGCCACGTCTCACATCCATAATAAAACAATAGGAAGGATTATAGTTTTGTAAATTATAATTTTTAAGTTTTACGATTGAAGGCGAGAGTCGAGCAGTTTCGAAATTGAAAAATAACAAGCATTTTCTGCCTTCAACCTAGCTTTTATTTCCTCATCAATTTTGGTTTTTCTAGTTACCGTAGAATCTAAATACTTAAAGCTGTTCAAACGTATTTCCTCCAATATATGTCACGATCTGTTCAGGAATCACCGAAATTCCTCGCGTTTAGTGTCTTACTGCAGTTTATTAAGATAATCGTATTTAGTTTTATAGTTTCTTTGTCCTCGCCAATGTTAAATGAACTTTTTTTTTAAGAAGGTAGTTGACCGTAAAAAGTAGATTGTAGGAAGATAGTCCAGATGGCGGTTAATAAAGGTATCAACATAGTAGAAAAACTATTTAATGTTATACAATTTTTCGCCCCACTTTACAGGGCTTCGTCAGAGCTAAATGAAAACAAGATACAAAGTTTCATTTATCCATAGCGAAGATCTGCAAAGTGGGGCGAATCGTTTTTAACAATAAAAAGTTTTTTCGAATATTTTGATGTTGATTTCCATCTTTCTAAGAGTCCTGAACTCATTGAACTACTGTAGATGGCTACATCGTCGGCAGTACTTTGTGATTATCGCATTTGCCTCGTTCTGCATTGTCTTCGGGCCGAGGCCGTCCAGCTCCGATGGGATAAGCTCAATTTTTGAGCCGTAGGTTTTAAGATAATTAAGAATAATTTTCTCAAAAACCTTGCTCAGGTACGGAAGTAAGGTTATTGGTTGACAGGTTGAGATCCAGTCTTTGCGGGTTTTAAATGCGGGAGGAGGTTAGCTGCTTTCCACGATTGTCTCGTCTGGGAACTATCTCGATCTGAGACAGTTATAATTCTTGTTGAGTATCAATATTTTATAGATATAGCATTATTGTAAGAAATTCACTGTTCTGGATAACTCTATTTGTGCAAAGTGAGTTAAAAAAAAGAAGAAGATATTATTAAATATTAAATAAGTGTTCCTGAAGGTAGTATCTTAGGTCCCATTCTTTATACGGTTTATACAGCTGACATCCCAACCCACCCTAACATCATACGCTGATGACACATGTGTACTTTCTGTAAACAATGACCCAACTAATGCATCACAAACACTACAGGCACACATAACATCTATTGAAGAATGGTGTAAAAACTGGAGAATCAAAATAAATCCTGACAAATCCCACCAGATCACCTTTACTCTCCGTCGTAAACCTCTGCCCTCCTGTCCTACAGTATCCTTTCTAGATACACCACTAACGCCTGTTGAACAGATTCGATACTTAGGACTCCATCTTGACAAGAGACTTACTTGGAATCCACACACAAGACTGAAACGACAAGAAACTGCTCGTAGATTCCGATTGCTACAACACTTACTTGACAAACGCTCTAAACTTCCCATTCACTACAAAAAATTAGTATACACGACAATAATCAGACCAATTTTGACATATGGAATTGAGCTCTGGGGCTCCACCAAACCATCAAATTCTTCCCACATCCAATCGTTACAATCCAAAATCCTACGTAAAATCCTTGATGCTCCTTATCACGTCACAAATAAACTCGTTCATAAAGACCTTAACATCCCATTCGTTGCAGATTTGACCCAAACCAGATATGCGTCTTTTTATTCCAAACTCCTTAACCATCCTAACCCATTAATTCTTAATCTTTCATCCTTAACAATCCCTGATAATCCTCCGAGGCGTCTGAAAAGAAGATGGCCACGAGACCTTCTTCTCTAGAAATGTTATTGGAGTTCTATCAGTGGGTAGATTCTCCACATGTTTTTATCATGTTACTATGTCACCTACAGCAAATTTACTTGTTGTATATATGTGTATAATAAATAAATAAATTATTAAAAAAAAAAAAGTTAATACTTAATAAGTAATTACTAAAACGAATTAATAGTGGTTTAAAATAGTTATTAATAAAAATAATTGCAGAAAAGTTCACTTAAACAGTACTAAAATTGTATACGACTAAAAGTTCTCAGAGGCATCCTTCAGTAATGTAGTAAACAGCTACCATGTCAAACTCTACCACCTTAGACTTCAAATGTTTGAGAACAAACTTAAAGTGGAAAAGTTAAATTCAGGGTCTGCATGAAACTTTTTGAGTAAACGTGACATGCTAAGAATAAACTCGTAATAAAGTAGAAGTAGGCAAGAAACTTTTCATGCTAATATGACGCAGAGGTGTCTTCAGTCCTACTTTTTACTGCTTCCGCTTCTTAAAGGATTGATTCCTAGTTTAATCCTTTCTTAAATCCCAAATTAATCTATTAAATTAACCATAGTTCAATCAAAACCCATGATATCGAGTATTAAAAGTTAAAGAAAGTTTATCAAACAATTTTAACTATAACCTGGGTTTTCTAAAACTGATGAAATTCGTGTCGCTTATATCTGTTGCGGGGGGGGGGGGCGCCTACCGATCTTAGATAATAACAGGTGTCTCAAACCTAGCTGTTGCAACGATAACCTTTCGACAGGTAGCGTTGAGGTTGTCCCTGTGAAATAGCAGTATGAGTACCACGTGCTAATGATTAGGTTACCTCAGTGTACCAGTCTTTACAAAAAGGTATAATCATATTATGCAGCACCAACATCAATGAGAAACCGACGTGGGAAGCTGCATGAAGTAGACTAGCCGCTTAGTGGGAAAAGCATGCAAACAAAGTAATTTATTCCTGGCCAGGTTTATTAAAAACATTACTAGTAAAGCATGGACAGTGAAGGTAGTGTTTCATTTGATTTTTGTAAATAGTACATAATTTTTTCCTTGATTAATCGTGCACGCCCTATTGTAGTTATTAATATATTTGTGCATATTTGTTTCTTAGGTTAGGTTTTTTTGCTTATGCATGAAGCATGTTTATTTTTACCATGATTTTATTTTCTTGTATTTGCAATAAATAGGTGTTTTTGTTTAAAGTGTGTTTGTTGATTTCCCTTGGAGCTCACTTAAGCAAAATACAGTAACAATAAAAAACGAGGAAACAACATTTCTTCACTTCTTATCTAGAATTAAAAGAAATAAAAAATAATGATTAAATTTAATTAGAAATCTGATCTCTCTAAAAAAAAAATTACTAATTTATTAAACTATTCTCTGACCTATCTGGACCTACGGACTTGAACTTTTGGGAACAGCTAAGTCTTCAAACATCCAAAGTATATGTTCATAGACCCCCCCCCCCACTTCAATTCAATCATATATGAGGCACTCCACCACGGGATGGATATCGATCCCCTATGCCCTATTGTGGTATTCCGGAGACTGGCAAGCACATCTTAGCCTTTCATGCATTACGGGCCAGATTGCTGAGGGAAAGTGGACTCCTACGCCATCACAAAGAACGACTTCCCTCGGCTAGTAAGCGAAGAAAACCACCCGTATTACAAAGAATTTCTATTCGAGTGGAAAACCATTATTGGACCAAGCCACTTCAATATTTATCAAAGAAGACTTGGATTTATCAATGGATTGCCTGCGGACGGAAGACGCCTAGAAATCGGAACATTAAGACTGAAAACTGATAAAACCTATAAGAAAAACAGACTGTTTCTTATAACAGACCATGAATCATTAAAATTATAAATTGATTCATTAGCAGTAGTTTGATGATGGATATGTAACATTGCTATGTTCTAGTAGCTGATTTACTTGGGATGCCAGGATAATCGCTGAAGGCAATTATCCAAAAATAAATTAATTAATTGATTATAAATTGAGTCCTAAAAAACTATTATTATAATTGGATTCCTTTCCAAAGGCTGTTTGTGTGTTTACCAGTTTACCAATTAAATACCTTTATGTTCATAAAATGTTCTTACCATTAATTATTTAGTATAATAAAGAGTGATATATTGGGTTATATAATAGTATACAAACTACATAAAGAAACTAAGTATTTATTTACAATTTGTTATGATTAAAATGATTCAAATGATTCAGATAAAGGTTGCCATAAAATATAAATTATTACATGATTGCTTATTAGTTAATTTATAGTTATAGCTGCTGATGCCGTGGGATGTAGTGCCGTGGGTGTCTTCTGTTTCATCAGGGATGTACAGGCCTCCTGGCCTTCGTATGGTCGAAGCGCATCCTCCTCACCCTGTTTGCTGACGAGGTCCTCCTCCGTCTAGCCCTTTCTGTAGAGTGCTGTTCTTCTCTTGTAAACTCCCTCTCTGTATTTTTCTCCCACTTCTCTTTTAGGGCGTTACCTTATTTTTAAATCTCTTCTCTGATTGGTTATCGATGTCCGAAGACTCCCGAGGCAGGCGTCCCCCTCCTCAGGGCCGAGGATGTGTTTCAAAAAGTTGGACTTCCTGGACAAGGATCTGCCTGGTTAATTTGATTCTGGTCCCTCGTCCTAACCTATTTTCTGCTTCGATACTTAAAGGTTAGTCAATCTAATTTTCTCAGGGGCCTCTGGTAATGTGACAAACTTAATACAGATGCTTCCACATCCGAGGATGCTAAAAGCTTCCCAGAAGGATACCCTGATCAGGGGCAGATGACGAAACACCTTAATAAACGACATATTGTTGAAATCATGGCTAATTCCTCGATACATAGCAACATGGAACTGCTGCTGCAAACCTGTATTGCTTATAAAGCAAGGGAAGGTAGAAATAAATTTTTAAAAAAGTATTTACATAAGGCACTACAAGCTAACGTGCTGCTCTCTGTTGGCAGATTTGACCAACGGCCATAACTTTAATAACGAAAGAAATGATTAGATGATCCGCCATCTTTACTTTTACAAGTTAAATTATTTTTCTACTCTCATCAGCCAAATGGAGTAGAAGATACCAGGGATCTACCGGCCCTCCGGGAGGCGGAGAGAAGAATGGGCAAGAAAATTAGCAATAGTATTATCATCCAACAATCATCTCACAACAGCAAGAAGAAATGTAATCTATGTATGCTATAGTTCAATATTTTAATGTATATAATTTTGTATAGTCCAATCGAAGTAAATTTAAATAGTGTTAAATATATTTGTTGCCCCATCATACAGTTCACTCAGTTAAACATCAGAACCAATGTTATAATCATCAATAACTCCATACTTCAGTATCCAAATCTTTAAATACAAAATCAAAAGAACCATGGTTAATGTACCCTATTACGTTTCTAACAGAACACTACACCCTGACCTTCATATCCCTTTTGTCCTTCACCTCAATAAAAATTCCATATAACTCTTTCTAATCATCCTAATCCTTTGGTTCAATTTTTATCCAGTTCCACCCATCCTTACAATATACCTCAAAGGTTGAAACGGCAGTTTCCAAGAGACCTTTTTGAAAATAAAATCGACATTGGAAGTTGTGGCAATGACCAGATGCTCCGCTCATGCAGAGTGATTGCGGTTTACTCAGCCTCCGCGCGGTGAGAGGGATGCGCTGGGATCTCGAAGGGCCCTGCTCTGCCCCTTATACTCGGGGATCCTCAGGTCAAGATTGTAAACATTGAACATAAATTATTTTAGATGAATGAAATATGGTCCGGGTTCGGTAAAAAAAAAAAAACTCAAATAGTAAATAATTATACTATTTTATTGAGACAACGTTTCGCCCCACGTTGCAGCGCTTCGTAAGTGCTAAAAAAGATACAAACACTATAGTTACAAAAAGAAAAAACATAAGTGGAAAATAACAGGGAAATGAAAAGAAAGATATAATAAGAAAAATTAAAGGTTGTAAATAGTAAATGAAAAGGGTAATAGTAACAGATAGATAAGAGAAGAAATATTAAAGAAAGTAAAAATAAAGAGATAAAAAAAGAAAAAAAAAACTACAAATCAAATGATGAGACAGAATGCATACCTGTTTTGACTGCAGTCAAAGACAGAGTGGCGGTTTGTATTGGAAGGAGTGGGAATGGTAGTTATGCCACAATAACGAAAATAATTTGTAAAGTAAACATAGTAAAAAAGTATTTAAATTAGGTGAACAATAAATGGTAATATACATAATAGGGGGATAATAGATATTAATAAAGGAAAAATAAAGTATAAAATAATGGGATACAATGTGTGTAAGTGATTAAGATACAAAATATACGAAATGAGTGGGGATACAGAAAAGTGTAAAATATAATAGAAAATTAATAATAAAGTAATTAATATAAGTACACTTAAGAAGGTAACATATGAATATAAATTAAAAGATAAGATTTATTTTTAATTATATAATTTATTTTACTTTGTCCAGTTTCATTGTGTCCATTTCATTGATCTTTCCTTTTATAAACATAGAGATATTTTATTTTATTCACTTGTTTTTTTCATTTATTTGTTTTAATTTAGGTATGAATGTTCATTAATCGCTATTACTCATTGCTCACTGTTGCGGCAGATTGTAATATATAAAAAAAAAATTTACCAACTGAAAAAATAAAACAAATATACACTCATTTGTTTGATGAAAAATAATTTTCATAAATAAAGATAGTAATAAAGATGGAATGATTTTATAAGAGGAGAAGATGATTGGGAGGTGCGGTCAGCAGAAAAAATCACAAATAAAAAAAATAATTTATTTGTTTCTGCCGACGTTTCGAGGCAGGAAACTGAGTTTGGCTGGAGTCTCTGCCTATAACTCCCTGATGAAGGCCTGAAAATTAAGTCGAAACATCGGCACACATAATTTTTTTTTGTTTATTAGTATTTTTTTTCTGCTGACAGCACCCCCCGAACTTCTTCTCCCCTTATATATCTACGGTCAACTATCTTCACCTCATTAAGAATGATTTTATAGAAATATCTGAAAATCTTCAAATTTAAAATGTAGAAATATATAAACAACCATCAAAAGTAATAAATTTCATTATCATTAATAAAATATATTCATTTAACCTTTATATTCTTTGTTAATTAATTTAAAAAATATAAACTTTTAGCCAACCTGGTAATCTATCAATTACAGTTACAATTTAAAAACACTATTGTTTCTAAATTATCATTTTTATATAAACATTTCAAAATTGCCTAATCAATTAAGGCTCTGATCCCACATGCTAAATCATAAACTAAAAGAGAAATAATACGTTGAAGACGCTCATTGTGCATTTAAAAACAGCATATTGTTATGTAAATGTAGGCCAATGCTCATAGGCACTGCGTCTTCTAGCTAGTTGGGTTTGGTTTTACCCACTATCCGTGAAATGGAATATTTCGTCTGTCCCAGGTAGAATTAACCCTTAACAGTCGCTAGAATTTTATATGTGATCCTCACTAGGTTGTAGGTGGTTCCGATAAATATACCAAAAAAGAATTCAGTATTGTAAGAATAACATTTTTGTTGGAAATTATTTATTTTACCCATATATGAGATTCAAATAATTATTTATTTAGAAAAGGCAGTGAGATATATTGGGTATGTACATTACACTGTTACGAATACTTAATCAATAAGCTGTCCTGCCGATTCTTCCAACAGAAAAATATCCGCTCAGCACCCTAAAAACGGTATAACTATTCAATCGTTACAGTAATGTCAACCTGGGAAACCCAACCTCAACCGGAAGACTGAAGCCCAGGCTGCTGTAGGACATTCTTCTATAAATATTTAATAAAAATGAAAGAAATATGGTCCGAGTGCGGTCAAAAAAACTCAAATAGTAGAATAATACTATTTTATTGAGCCAACGTTTCGCTCCACGTTGCATGGCTTCGTCAGGGCTATTTTGACGGCAGTCAAAACAAAAGTGAAGAACAAAAAGTCCCTTTTGTTTTGACTGCCGTCAAAATAGCCCTGACGAAGCCCTGCAACGTGGGGCCAAACGTTGGCTCAATAAAATAGTATTATTCTACTATTTGAGTTTTTTTGACCGCACCCGGACCATATTCCTTTCATCTTTATCTATTTTTTGTGAGTGCCACCCATTGCCTTACGGGCCTAACAAATGCCCGGGGGGAGGTTGTTAGTGAGTTTTGCATTATTTTGTGATTGAAAAAAGCCCGTGTTAGACCGGGATTCGATTATACCATGGTATAATTACTAGATAGTTACAATCATGACAGCAATAACTATCAAGACAGTTTTCCTATCAGTATGATCTTTAATAATAAGTAATGCAAGTGGACTAACAGTTCACAGTTACATTAACTATCATGTTTCACTGTCGTATGTATACACCTTGAAACTGAACTGTCGCAACAGAACAACCTTACAAAATAAAATTAGGAAAGGCAGGAAAACATTGTTCTCATATATTTTTCCCAAAACATGAAATTGTATCAGCCACAGACCCCAAAAACAAATCAACGCAAAATAAACGCGTTAGTAAACTAAGAATAAAACTTTAGTTTTTAACTTAAAAAAAAAAAAGTATAAATAGAAACTATAAGTATGGAATAAACTGCTAACAGGTGCTTCTTAAGAATTCATTCTTAAAATAACTGTAAATAATATAAACTGGTTTCAAATAAAACATATGCTGACTAAAATGATCAAGGAATAACTATAGAATTTATATTTTTCATGAAATTTCTTAATAAGTATAATTATAATTTTATAGTTTTAAGTCTTTATTGTCTTCCAAATTGTATGCTATGTTTAGTACCTGTTGTCTCTATGTTGCCGGGATAATTTCTGAAGATAATTATATCATTGGATCACTTTAGCAATGTCTTTTTACGTGTTATAGTTACCAGCTAAATACCTTCATAAAATATTACTAACACGAAATACATTATATATCAGTGAGTGGAATTAGCTAATAAAGAGGCAGAATATTTGCTTACTGTTTTACATACCCAAGAATAGAAATACATTAATGATTCGAATAACGAACTTATTCAATATAATAAATAATAAATATAAGAAGATGGTCAGAGTTGCGGTAAAAAAAAAAGAACAAATAGTTTATAACTATGTTAATGTTCTACGTTTCGCTCCACTTTACAGGGCTTCATCAAGGCTAAAAATATACAAAAAAAAATGGGAATATTACAACAATAAAATAATTTAAGCTAGGATAAATATTATGTAAGGAAGGAAGACATAAAATAGTATCAATATAAAATTAACTTGAATAAACAATGATAAGAATAAAAAATAAGTAACAACGGTAAGAGTATTTTTTTTTTAAATACGTAAAATATACAGTTAAAAAGTACAGGAGACGTACATAAAACAATACAGGAAAAAAAAGAAGAAGAAAGTAGAGATTAAATAAACGCCTTGAAATAATAAATATAAATAAAAATAATAATAATATTAAATGATAATAAATGAGCAAAGAACAAATCAGGACAACCTGTTCAAAGCGAAAGGTTGAACAGAAGGCGACAATAAAGCGGAAGCGTGAATGAGTGGGAGGGAGGAGGTGGCCAGCCGTTTAAAAACTTTTTACTTTTACCGTTATTACTCATTTTTTATTCTTATCATTGTTTATTCAAGTTTATTTTATATTGATACTATTTTATGTCTTTCTTCCTGTTATTTATATGTAATTTCTTTTCATTTTATTTTTACATAATATGTATCCTAGCTTAAATTACCTTATTGTTGTAATATTCTCAGTTTTTTTAATCTTTTTAGCCCTGATGAAGCCCTGCAAAGTGGGGCGAAACGTCGGACATTAAATTAGTTATAAACTATTTGTTCTTTTTTTTTACAGCAACCCTGACCATCTTCTTACATTTAAATATTTACGGTCAACTATATATACATATAAATAAATAATAAACTATAATTACAATGGTTCTGGATAAAATAAGGCGTTCATAATATATTTCATTTTAATTATATTATTTCCAAATTTTTCGAGACAAGGTAATTATTTATTAATAAATCAAAAATTAGTATCCAATTCTGTCTCAACACTTTATTTTTCACTAGTCCAACGTTTCGGCCATTCTAGCCACCTTCAAGGACATCTTCAATACAAACTCTTCCTCACATTAATTTACAATTTCTATTGCAGGCTATTCTGCCCAGTTCATTGTCTTTATTATAAGTTCAAAACCTATTTATTTAAAATTTAAAAACATTAACATTTATTTTTTTCTATAAGATTATCAACAATATAAAATACTGTTTATGTTATATGGTGGTGTATTTTATATTGTTGATAATCTTATAGAGAAAAATAAATGTTAATGTTTTTAATTTTTAAATAAATAGGTTTTGAACTTATAATAAAGACAATGACCTGGGCAGAATAGCCTGCAATAGAAATTGTAAATTAATGTGAGGAAGAGTTTGTATTGAAGATTTCCTTGAAGATGGCTAGAATGGCCAAAACGTTGGACTAGTGAAAAATAAAGTGTTGAGACAGAAATGGATACTAATTTTTGATTTATTAATAAATATATTTCATATTACATATGATTGGGTACTAGCTTGTATAGTAGAAGATAGTTCAGATGATTTATCAATGGTGAGTAGTCATGTGCCAGGCAGCCATCACTCTATCTAAAGCCTTCCTGTCCAAGCTCGAAGTGTCCTCAGTCTATCCCTCTCGTAAACCCGTAGGACTATCCCCTCTTTTGTCATAATGGGCGTAGTTATTCAACCTTTATCTTCTTCCTTCGTTTTCATTGGCTTTTGTGGCTCCGCCCACGGAGGATAGGTCAAAAACTTTCCTAACTGACCTTATCCTACAAATCTTTCTCAAGACTGACACCTGATCTTATTCAATTAGGCCTTCTGACCCCGAACTCTTTTGAATATATTGGCTTTTAATATAATTCCTATGTTTTTACTGTATTGAATTGGTTTTATGTGAAAAAAAAAAACACTTTTCCCAAGACCAAGTTCTAGCTAGGAGCCTATTTGAAAATATTTATAATATCGATATTTTCAATACATAACAGGTAATTAGTATTTCCCATGTTTGTCATTAATGAGAAGTTCGTAACTTGGAGGCTGTTCTTAAAGGTCAAGCATGGAAGAATGTATAACAAAGCTTCTAAAAAGTTGTAAGAAGAGTGGCTGTTAGCAGTCAACATTGACGTGGGATGTGAGGGTGAGGCGGATCCATCTACAAGGGGTTTCCTATACCAAAATACCTAGATTTTTATAATTTAAACTTGAAACTTTTTAAGTATTTTATATTTCATATAAAATATTGTCTATTTAATCTTACTAAAAAAAAAAAATAATAATTTTATTTATCAGGTGATAACAGAGTCATAACCTGTTGAAGATAGGTTCTATTTTTAAAAATGTTAGTAAGATTAAACAGAGACAATATTTTATGTTAAAAAGTTTTAAGTTTAAATTATAAAAATTTTGTAAGTGGATAATCAATTTAAAAATAATGTTTGAAACTGTTGTGGTATTATTTTAATATTTAATTTGCTTAAAAGATATGACATGAGCAATTAGATTGCAAGAAGTATTTTAAGGAATATATGACATCAATATTGAAGGTATGGTAAAAAACATTACTATGTTATGAGGAAATGATGTTATCATCATCATTTTAATCATTTTATCCCCATTACCATTTGCGTAGTGTGGGGTTACAATTTGCAGAGTTTGGACCAGTCATATCGCTCTGGAACAATCTCCATTCTCCAACCTCAGACCATATCCCGCCTCCTGAACGCCTCCTTAACACTCTCATCCCGGGAAATGCGTGGTCTTCCTCTTGGCCTTCTTCCCTCCACGCGAATCTCATATGTCTTCTTGGCAATTCTTTCTTAGTCCATCCGAAGGAGGTGTCCAAAGAATCTTAGCTTGTGCCCCTCTAGGATACTCACAGCCGGTCTGACTCCGAGGTTAGTCCGAATGGTACTGTTCCGTACTCTATCTCGCCGTGTCCTTCCTTCCACCTTACGAAGGTATCGCATCTCCATGGATTGGATCCGGCTCTTGTGTTTCGAGGTTAGGGTTCACGATTCGGAAGAGTAGGAAAGAATAGGGAAGCACGTCGATTTGTAGATCATCATTTTAGTTTTTCTCGTCACCTTCCTTTTGCTCAGGAAACCCCTTCGAAGCAAACTAAATACTCCTCCAGCAGCACCGATTCTATGAGAAAGTTCCTCATCAATATAGCCGCTTTCTATGAGATGAGCACGTAGATGTTTGAAATCCTGGACCCGAAGATGATGTTATAATAATATAAAAACAAAATTTTTTATAGGTGGTCTTCTTGAGAATGGTCTGAGGGCCGAAAGGTTGGAGAGTTTTTGAAATAAATATTGAGAATAAAATTGGATCAAGCGTGTTGGTGTGATATTAAAATAAACCACTCTCAAACAATAAATATAATAATTCATTAATCTGGGACTATTTATATAGATACTGGGGGAGGGGGGTTGGTTCTGTTCAAAAAGGTCACTTTAATTGTTTTCACAAGAGCATATTTTGTACTAAATCTGGTTTAGAAAATTGTTTATAAATGAAAATAATATAATATGTTTATATTCTTGAGAACCTGATACATTTCCAATTGTTTTTCACGTATTTAATCTGTAATACTGTCTAATGATTAACGGTCAATGAAAATATTTTGGCCATTTTCAAAACTAATCTCAATTTTCAATTTCAACGTTCTCTGAAACTAGAAATTAAGGAAATTACAAAATGTTTATTTGGACATTATAATTTCAAATTTATGGTGTTTTTAATATTATTAATAATAAGATTATAATTGCGGGATTGTCAGCTTGGCTTAAAGTTTGGATTTTTACATAAATAGTATCAGTATCGTGGTTAAAATAGTTTTAAATTGGTTGAGTTCTCGGGAGTCTTTCTTGATGTAGAACAGGCTTTTGATCGAGTCTGGCACTCAGGACTGTTATACAAGATCCGTGAATTCCTACCCCCTACATATTATCTCATTATCCGTTCTTATCTCTCAGACAGGTTATTTCAAGTAAATCACAACAGCGCTTATTCGTCCCTGTTTCCTCAGTCTACTGGTGTACCTCAGGGTAGTATCCTTGGTCCTATCCTTTATACACCTGACATCCCACCCATCCAAACACTATTCTCACCACGTATGCCGATGACACATGCCTATTGTCAGTGAATAATGATCCTTCCATTGTATCCCAATCCCTCCGATCGCACATCACCACCCCGAAGAATGGAGCCAAAACTGGAGGATTAAAATAAATTCCAATAAATCCCACCAAATCGCATTTACCTTTCGTCGCAAACCTTCGTCTTGCCTTACAGTATCTTTTAATAATACCCCACTCATTCCTATTGAACAGATCCGTTACTTAGGACTAAATCTGGACAAACGACTGACATGGAATCCTCATACAAGATTGAAAAGACAGGAAACTGCTCATCGACTCCGACTATTACAACATTTACTAGACAAACGGTCCAAACTTCCAATCCATTACAAAAGACTGATCTACATGACTATTATAAGGCCTATTTGGACATACGGAGTTGAGCTATGGGGCTCCACTAAACCATCTAATTCCTCTCGAATCCAATCCTTACAGTCCAAAATCCTTAATGCTCCTTACTTTGTCACAAATCAAATCATCCATCAGGACCTCAATGTCCCATATGTTTCCGATTTGGCCAGAACCAGATACAAATCCTTCCATAATAAACTTCCCAACCACCCAAACCAACTCGTTTCTAGCCTGGCTTCTCCTTCACTACCTAATAATCCTCCTAGACGTCTGAAAAGAAGATGGCCTCGAGATCTTCTCCTGTAGAAATGTTTTTGGAGTTCTATCAATGGGTAGATTCTCCACATGTTTTTATCATGTCATAATATCACTTACAGCAAATTTTCTTGATGTGTATATATGTATACAGTTGTAAATATCAATAAATAAATTATTAAAAAAAAATGGTTAAAATTCAATAATTTGTCATTGGTTAGTTAATTACCGATAAATCCTGTTAAATTTAGAGTAAGGCAACACAATCACATAAGTCTTATATATTTTCCTTTTCAATTTTGCTCATAAATATGCTCTTCAAATTAATAAAGGTTGTCAACAGAAAGGAATAATAAATACTTAAAAACCAACGAAAAAAAGTCTGTTGTTTACTAGTGACTGAATCCGTAGTTACGCTGGTAGTCCTTTTAAAAAAGTATAACCATCTTAGAGGCGAACGAAGTAAATAAAAACGTAAAAACAACGACAGCATTGGATTTATTTTTAAAAAAACCGTTTGTCCTCTTGGAATATTAATGGCTGAATAAAACTGAAAATAGAACGAAATACAGGTAAAGGCTGTAAATAAATAATACGTCGTAAAGTTCTTGAAAAATGAGCCTTGTTCTAGAGCGAGTAAGGGAGAGAAGACAGAGAGATAATAAAAACTTTAAATTATGAAAAACAGGCTATACTCAACTGTATGGTGGAGCAATAGTCCATTCAATGATAAAAATATGGTTCTAGGGGGAAATGACGGGATAGCAGGAGTAATTGTCGTAATAGTTATGTAATAAACATATTAAAAATAATGTCATTAACAGAGTTTACATTTCCAAACTGTTAGGAACAATTAAATATTACATTCCTAACTAGGAGTTACCAACGTTACAATGTTACGGTTGCCATGGTGAAATAAAAACACTGGCTATTTCTGCCCGAGTTTTATCTGGCTCTGTGTCTTTACATTTGAATCGGAATATATTAGAAATGTTATCGTGTATGTTTTGTTTTTCAAAATTATGGTGTTCTACTTCAATGGACGGTCATTAACACTAGAAGTGGGGATATAGTGCAGTGCGTGGCAACGTTTCTTCAGCACGTCCTGAATAGGAGGGAGGTGGCAGGTGTCATCTTCATACTTCTGGGGAAGGTGAGACAGTGACCGAAAAGGAGATATCAGACAACTATATGTTCCGTTAGGAGTACACCCAAAGTCTACGTGGAGTTCGAACTAATCATGATTTTATTTTATATTTCTCTTTTGTATTTTAATGTAAATTTAGTTAACAAGCATTTAAGTTAAGATTAAGTCAACATATAAATTTTCATTGTTTTATTAATTGATAAGAATTCATGTTTTTTACCCTTTTAGATTCTGTGCACATACATTTCCTTTTATTATTAAAATTTAGTTCTTTTAGGAACTTATTATTTACCTTTTTTTTTTTGTTGTTCACTTAATACGAGTATTATGATAATTTCACGAGTGGGTAGGTATGACCTATAGGTTTTCTGTTACCCACATGTAAAGGTATTCACCAGTGGTAGTATTTCGATAATTGTTTATATATGGGTACACTGTAGTTATAGTGTTCTGGGGTTTTCGTTATTTCCAAAGGAAAAAATAACGTGGCGCCTTAAGAGCAATTTATTCTCTTTTTTTTCACCCTTTTGCGATTATATAATATTTTCAATTTAACTCACTCCCTTCTCCGCTGAGCGTGGGCAAGTATAAACGATAAATGTATAACTAAAGATAACTCAAAATTTGCGGTTATAAATTCAATTAATAATATAATTTATTTACTCATCCTACCTCTACCCCTAAGGATCATAGGAAGATCAAATGACAATCACTATATTCTGTTATAGTATTTTGTAGCTTTAAAAAAAAAACATCAGTTTCTCTATTTCATCTTCTATTTCTTGAAGGATCTTATCCAGGCTTGTTTCTATCATGAGTTGTTTCCTCAGAGTAGTGAAGAGAGGGCACACTAATAGCAGCACCAGTTTCGCCGTTTTTCTTATAATACAAGAGCCCAAGAGGAAAATAAAGGCAGTTATTTTCTCACAATTTTTTATTACTTTAATGAAAACTAAGTAGAATTACTAGTCAAAATTCATGAGTCTGTCAAGTACAGGTGGGGGAATAAATAATGGTGGCTGTTTCAAAACCTTTAAAAAAATTAATTTTTCATCCGGAGCTCTATATCTTTAAAACTATCAATAACACTAGAAAATCTAAGGGAACATCATTAAAGGTAGAGTAAATTTGTTTAAATATTAGCCCTAATAGATCTATTTACGTCTTGTGTGAGGATTCCAGGTCAGTCGTTTGTCAAGGTGTAGTCCAAGATAACGAATCTGTTCTGCAGGGGTAAGAGCCACATTATTAAAGTATACTATAGGGCAGTCGGCAGGTTTACGACGAAGAGTAAATGTGATTTGATGTGATTTGTTGGGATTTATTTTTATCTTCCAAATTCGACACCATTCTTCGAGGATTGTGATATGGGACTGGAGAGTTTGGGATGCAATCAAAGGGTTATTACTAACTGTGAGCACACATGTGTCATCAGCATACGTGGTAAGGATAGTGTTAGGAGTTGTTGGGATGTCAGCTGTATGGACGGTGTAGAGGATAGGACCGAGAATACTACCTTGAGGAACTCCAGCGGATTGAAAATAGAGGGATGAATAGGAACCATTGTGGTTTCCTTGGAATAATCTATTAGTAAGAAAGGAACGGATGATGAGAAAATATGTAGGAGGTAAGAATTTACGGAGTTTGTAAAGTAGTCCCGGGTGCCAGACTCGATCAAAAACCCTCTCTATATCGAAAAAGACTCCCGCAAATTTAAAGGTTAAATGGATATATTTTATTTATGATGATGGAATTTATTACTTTTTAAAGGTTGTTTATATATTTCTTCCTTTGAAATTTGAACATAATTTACGATTTTCAGAAATATCTATAAAATCCTTCATAATGAGGCGAAGATAGTTGACCACAGACATATAAGAGGAGAAGATGGTCGCGGGGGGGGGGGGGGGGGAGGGGGGAGGTGCGACCAGCTGAAAAGACTCAAATAAACAAAAAAAAATATTGATTTGTGGATAATGGAACAGAATGAAAATGAATAAAAGTGGTTAAAATAGTGGAAAATAAAACGTATATAATAACGCATTTAAATATTTAAGTAAACTAACATAAGTATAGAATTAATGATTTATCATAATGATTATTTGAAAGAGTTTTATTTCATTATTAATATACACAATTTTGATCTATATTACTCTAAAATTTTCAAAAGCTCTCCAGCGTTTTGGATCTCAAGCCATTTTGAAGGAGACAACTTTAAATTTATAGCAATGATAAAATAATAATAATACTGATTTCATTGGCTATACCTTAAATATTGATGTATTGTTCTTTAATATCTTGTCAGCAGGCTAATTGCCCATGTTATTAAAATAATAATAATATAATAATAATAATAAATTAAATATTAAAATAAGATCATAACAGCTTCAAAAATAGATTTGAAATTCATTAATTACTTCATAACTTTTACATAACTTACATACATATATCTTAAATTTTAAAACTTTTTTACACAAATGAGCTTCTAATTTTCACTTATAACCATCATTTATAAGAGAACCTACCTTCAACAGGTTAGGACTCTGTTATCACCTTATCATTAAAAATAATTTGTTCGTATTTAATACAATCTAATTAACATTCAATTTTAATTAATTTTCTTATAACTTAACATTTCTTAAATCCATAATTATTATATTCTTGTTACAAATGTATTTTTTACTATACATATACACCCCTCTCTATTTTATCTCTATCTTTATTTTTTCACATATTTACTCACCTATACATGCTTTTATATGTGTATATATATTATTTATACATCTGTACAATTTAAGGATTGGAACATTTATCTATTTACCAACTTTTTTTATAATAATTACATATTTATTTTGCTCGAAATTTCAGAATAATGGTGGTTTAATCCTAGTAAGGAAGTAAGGAATATAAGTGAGGAAATAAAATATAATGTTATGCAACACTATATTGTATTATGTAATATAATTATATATAAGAAGATGGTCAGGGTTGCGGTCAAAGGAGAAACAAAAATAGTTTACAATTTATTTATTTATTTTCCGACGTTTCGCCCCACTTTGCAAGGCTTCATCAGGGCTAAAAAGATACAAAAAAAAAAAAGGAAACAAAATATTTCAACAATAAGGTAATTTAAGCTAGGATAAATATTATGTAAAAATAAAATGATAAAAATTTACATATAAATAAAAGGAAGGAAGACATAAAATAGTATCAGTATAAAATAAACTTGAATAAACAATGATAAGAATAAAAATAAGTAACAACAAACAACTAATAACTAGTAAAATTAGAATGACATATATCGTTACTAATAATACGAGATTATACTGAAGAAAATATAGCAGGGTAGTTTTAGTAGGGTATTTTCTTCTGTATAATCTCGTATTATTAGTAACGATATGTGTCATTCTAATTTTACTTAGTTATTCCTAAATTATTATATTTATTATTATTATCATATTTCTGTATCTTTCTCTTATCATTTTTCATTTTTCGTCATATCTTTATGACCACTTCCTGTATACGCGACGTATTTGAAATAGAAATATAGCCGTTAAACGGTCTACCTCCTCCCCACTCCTCCACGCTTCCGCTTCATTGTTGCCTTCTATTCAACCGATTGCTTTGAACAGGTAGGTGGTGCTGACTTGTTCTTTCCTCATTTTGCTCATTTATTATCATTTTAATATCATTATTATTTTTTTATTTATAATTATTCTTTCAAGACGTTTATTTAATCTCTACTTTCTTCTTTTTTTTTTTTCTTTCCCGTATTGTTTTTGTTTTATGTACATCTCCTGTACTTTTTTAACTGTATATTTTACGTTTTTTTTTTTTTTTAATTTACTCATTCCATTGTTACTTATTTTTATTCTTATCATTGTTTATTCAAGTTTATTTTATACTGATACTACTTTATGTCTTCTTTTCTTTTATTTATATATATATATGTAATTTTTTATCACTTTATTTTTACATAATATTTATCCTAGCTTAAATTATCTTATTGTTGAAATATTCTCAGTTTTCTTTTTTTTTTTTTTGTATCTTTTTAGCCCTGATGAAGTTTCTCTTTTGAGCGCAACCCTGACCATCTTCTTATGTATCAATTTTTACGGTCAACTATATATACATATATATAATATAATTATAACTTTAGGTAACATCATGTATCTTTATTAATTTATCGTTATATGTATTATGCTATTATTAAGATAGCTGAACTCCGTGGGCTCCCAATAATATCAATCCCACAAATTTCACAAAAAACTTGAAGATACTCAACTATAAACTTCAAACTCATTCCTTGCATATATCTTCGAGAAATAGTATTCAAACAATACTAAATTTACCTACACAGCAATAAAATTTCAATTTATTGCATTTCACGTTTTACCAAAATAGATTTTAATTAATCAAGTGAACTTTAACACATGCAGTCAGGATAATAACACACGCAGGTAGGACGCTTTTTTCAATTAGCAATTTTATATAATCTCAATTTTTTTCATTTATCTCACGCACGCTAATAGATCACACAGATAAAACTTAAGTCAATTTATAATTTAGGTTGCCAACGAAAAACAAAATAAATAAACGATTTCACTAAATGTTTCATCTGTAATGAAAATTTCAAAAGTATTATTGTTAACTGTAGTATTTCATAATTAGTACTAAGAATATACAATAATTCAGTTGATGTACTGACTATTACAGTACTTTATGAAGAAAAATAATCAAATGATGAACTTCATTGAACTTTATCACGTTTTATAAAATTTATTTTATCATTTACTTTTTGGTTAATTTGTGAGTGTTATCTTACTTTACCGTATTTTTGAGTTTAGGCAAAAATATTTCCACCTTCATACCGTTCAGATCTTTCAATGAAACCTCACAGTCACTTTTGCATCACAAATAAATCTTTACACATGGACATACCATTCGTGACTGACATATTAAAAAACAGTACACAAGTTCTTATGACTCACTCGCTGGACAACCCAACCAACTGGTACAGACATTACTGACTGGCACACTACCACAAAAATCCGACAAGACAGAAACGCCTCTGAAGCAAGGATCTTTTTCAGTAGGTGGATGTACTACGTCAAGAGTGTCCTCATTGGAAGGTTTCCCCACTCACGAATAAATACTAATCCTGTGCAGGTTCTTTAATGGATCACAAATTTAATTTTTTTGCAAAAAGGCGTATGAGTAATTATATAATAAAAAATTATGCTTGGTAAAAATAAATAAAGTTGTTTTTTATTTCATTTTTTATTTACTTATGTTTTTTTCAGATATATTATTAAATATATCAAATTATACATTTAGATTACTCTAAATATTATTTAGTCTATTATATATTCAATGATCTGCTATATCTATATAATAGTCTATTATAGGAGAGTGATCAATTTTCGAAGAAAACCAGAAAGTGATCAAATCGAAAAAAGAAAGAAAAGAAGAACGAAATAAAAGAAAAAAAAACACTGACTCGTAAAATCCTATCTTTCTTCTATTCTATTTATAAAATTTTAATTGCTTATTGATTCCTACTTTTTTATCGATGTTTTCTTTTCTCTTTCGTGTTTTTTAATGTTTATTATTATCTTATACTTCAATATCAATGCTTAGCAAATCCGTATTTACCTAATCATTTTATACAGATATTATCGCTTAATTATAGCATGGAATTTGTAAAATGTATAAATCAGAAGACTCTCCCATGGAATTGAAAAGAGAGAAAAAAAGAGTCTACAACACTTTTCCTTTTTTCTTTAAAAGGATATATATATATATATTCTTAATGGTAACCCCATAAAGAGATAGTTTATTTTTTTATACATATTCCAGGCCATGAAAGGCATACATACATTATAAGTTTACAGTACAAAATATTTGATTATGTATAGTTTGTTACATTGATTATAACATTTAAAAAAAATAAAGATAAAACGAAAAACAAAACACATAATTAATTAATAATAAAAAGAAGGATAATAAAAAAATAAAGTAAAGATAAAAAGAAATATACCCAACACAAACAAGAGGTTTTAGATTGCCCTTATATAATTTGTCAGCTGGTCAAAGTCAATTTGTTTTATGAATTTTAGCAAGTCTTAAATTTAGTAAAAAGTATGTGTTCTGGTTCAGGCCAATTTCCTTGTTTCAGTATTACATATTGTATTCGCTGAGCTCTTTAAATAATAAATTAAGAAAGTATATGTTTGAAATTGTGCACTTGTCCATCTTCGTCATACTTGTCAGTCATTATAATATAAAATCGTTTCAAGTATTATTTTGTGTTGCCATGTTCTGTATGGAATTGTGTCAATGTGTATTCTGTGCTGTGTATTTATTTGTGATTATATATGTATATATGTAATTCACTATTTTGTAATTCTGAAGAAAGTAGACAGTAGACGATTGCTAAAACAATAGTTTATTATAAATTAAAGGTTATAGAGCTGACAGATGTACTACATAAAATACATCACAGTAAAAACATCTTACCTAAACAATTGAATAGAATAGATGCCCCTTTCTATAGTTTTTAGTTATGAAGCTATATCTCGAGAACTATTGAACGTAAATAACTTTATTAGAGCTAATAATTTAACAAATTTACTATACTTTAAATGATGTTCTCTTAGATTTTCTATTGTTGTTGGTAGTTTTAAAGATATAGAGCTCCGATTATTAATTATGTTTAATAATCCGATAATTAATTATTTTTAACGTTTCTAAAAAGCCGCCATTTTTTATTCCCCCTACCTATACTTGGTCGACTCATGAATTTTGATTAGTAATTATACTTAGTTTTCATTAGAGTAATCAAAACTGGGGTGAAGTAACTACCTTTTTTCACTTATTGGGCTCTTGTACTAACTCAAGAATGGCTATGAATTGGTAAGTAGTTTTTATGATATTCACATATGAATATAAATTTTGCAAATGAAAATTTGTCCGATCAACTATAAATCAATTTATATTAGCAAATTTCATGTAAAATATTACCCCCACGAAGATAAACATCATAAACTATTTTATAGCTCATTAAACTAGCTTTAATTTGATTGCTAATAGACATCTGTACGTTGCATAGTTCCTGAAATTTAGATTTCTAAAAATAAATTCACTAACTACTGATCTTTCAGTACGTTCCATACAACATTTTTTATGAAATGTTGCTGTTTAAAAAGCTATATCTGGAGAATTATTGAACGTAACGTAACAACGTAAGTAACGTAAGCTCTAATAAAAAATTAATTATTTTTAACGTTTCTAAAAAGCCGCCATTTTTTATTCCCCCTACCTATACTTGGTAGACTCATGAATTTTGACTAGTAATTATACATAGTTTTCATTAAAGTAATCAAAAATTGGGGACAAATAACTAACTTTTTTCTCTTCTTGGGCTCTTGTACTAACTCAAAAATGTCCATGAGTCGGTGAGTGAGAACTCAAAGCTAGACAGCTCCGAACTCGGGTTGATTGAACAATGGCGGCGTCAGTGAATGAGAATGACGTCAGGAACCCCAAACCGTTCCAATGCTTCCTAATTACTGACCGCTCTAATTCCTCATTAATATTCACTGCCCACTGCCTTATCAGCGGGTATCGAAGCCTTGGCCCACTGCCTTCGGTATTGTTGTTGTTCACATGCTACACTGCAGCGATGTATTTATATACACGAACCATAATAAATCTCCCTATGTCCCTTATTTCACGTATCAAATTTAAAATACAAAAAAATTCTGCAGAATTCAATACATACCATGACTAACTAATAAAATAAAAAGAACACTGACAGAATATGATCGTGTAAATATCAGAACTGATTTATACAATAACAATAAGTTAGAAAGTAAGATATCAAACATGAAGGACAAAATTAAGTAAACGAGAATGTATACATTGGTGAAACAGCAGGTGTATACTCAGTCAACTTCCAATTGTCATTTCCCGTTGGAGCTGGGTGTGATAATTATGAAGCAGAAATGCAGGCTATCTGCTCTGCGATGGAAGCCACTATTGAATGCAATGACAACACTGTAATCTTCAGCGACTCCCAAGCCGTAATACAAAAATTAACAACACCAGATGCCGCAGAGTACCCACGGAAGAAAAGTGCAGAAACATGGCTGCTATCACGAAGTAAAGAGGAAGGGCTATAGCCCTGCAGTGGATACCAGGCCATGTTGGTATAGATGGTAATGAGCAAGCTGACAAGTTGGCTAAACTTGGTTGTGCAGAGAATCAGCCTGTTCTACCACTTTCCTACAGAACAGTGAAATCACTTATAAGCTCTTATTGTAAGGACAGAACAAGTGCTAGACACAAAGTTCAAGCGGAAGGAAAGAAGTGGGAGAGTCTACTGGAAAAGGATAAACGAATCCCCGGCAATCTTAGCAGAGCTGAGAGAGTGGCCTGTTTTCGGCTAGTGACAGGACATGATCTGCTCCGAAAACACCTCCATCGAATTGGCATCGTGGATTCCCCGAAACGTCCTCTATGCAACATGGGGGACATGGATGGGGACCATCTTATGGCGTGTGGTCTGGAGGATGTTGAGCGGAATGCGGACCAACTAAGAGGAAGAGTCAAATTGTATTGGGCTGCGAGAGGGAAAATGGCGTAATAGCCCACTTCCTGTGGCTTAGGAAAAAAAAGGAAAGAAAAAATAGGTGAATCATAAAAAAAAACAAAAAAAAAAAAAACTGGAAACCAGAATCAGGCAACATAAAACCAAGTCTAGAAATGTAAAAAATATAAATTGCACAGCACTGGCCTACCACAGCATAAAAATGAACCACAAATTCAACTTTGAAAACCCTAAAATAATAGCTACAGCACAAAACACAAAAAGCAGAAGATTTCTGGATTAGTAAACTACAATACTCAAACTAAACTCTTAAATACACACAACGCCGATATTATAAATAGACTAAACATATAAACATTAAAATCAGAGCAAATAAATGGGCTTAGAACAGTTGAATCATAGAAAAAAAATCACTAAGTTATAATTTTAATTACACAATAGACAAAGTGGGACATATAAATAGAGAGGTAACCAAACAGTACACTAGACATGAGATAAGGTCCAAAGAGGTAGTAAAAAATTGAGAGCAAAATTTGTGCTAAAGAGAGGAAAATACTCTAATAATTAATGATAATAAAATAGAAACAGGGTAAAGAACTTACTTTCAGCCATGTTAGAAAATGACATAATTTCACAAGGGAAATTGAAAGTTTGACTAATTATGACTAAAATATAATTATATAAACCATAAATAAACGTATATAAGGATTGTTGTTATAGTTGATAATTTTGTTTGTTGGTTATTAAAGTACATGAATATGGGACAACAGTCCCATTGCTGCTGAAGCTTTCCTGATTTAGCTAAGGATAAAGGATAAATGTAACTTTACAATTTATTCCAATGCGTTAACATTTCTCAACATCTTATTTATAATTATAACTTTAATTTTCTAAGAAAGTATGTATTTTAAAGTTTTCAAATTTGTTCTTTGAATAGGTTAAGTCAGTGTATAGCAAAGGTGTAAGTCAGTGTATACCAAACCACTCAAACCCACTATATTCTAATCTTGCTTCCTCTTCTATTCTTGCTAATACCACGAGGCACCTAAGAAGAAAATGGCCTCGTGACCTTATATTGTAAAACGTTTTTAGAGTTCTACCAATGTGTAGTTTCTCTACATCCTGTATCATATCATTATTATCTCACTTCAAATTTACTTGTATTTCATATACAGTTGTAAATGTCAATAAATAAATTTAAAAAAATTGTCCAGATATTTTCCTACTAGAATTTATTAATCATATTCATATTCATTTGATTATTCAACAAAGCTAATATTTATCTTTGTACTACTTTTACTCATTTCTTCTTATGCAACTATAGATTAAACTTCTTTAATTCCGTTATTTTACCAACCTATTTAATTTATTACATATGAAACGTATATATACGTTATATATTTTTATTAGCGATGCGTGCTTTCTTGCTTTTTTTTTGTACTTAGACCTGGAGAAGGACTGAAATCTTGGCCGAAACGTTTGTACCTAATTAAATAGGAATTGACTTATTGTTGTTCACTTACCACACCCCTAACCATCTTCTCCTCATACAGTATCCACGCTAAACGATTATTACATAATTTTTATATTGCTTATTTAAAAAAAAAAAAAAAAATTAATATTAGCTGAAAGACTGAAAAACCAGGAAACTGCCAGTCGATTTCGACTATTACAACACTTACTAGAAAAACGGTCTGAACTTCCAACTCATTACAAAAGACTGATCTACATGACTGTAATAAGGCAAATCTAGACATATGGAGTTGAGCTTTAAGGTTCCACTAAATCATCGAATTCCTCTCGTATCCAATCCTTATTATCCAAAATCCTTCGTAAAATCTTGAATGCTATTTACTTTGTCACGAATAAAATCATCTATAAATACCTTAATACTCAATATTTACCGATCTAGCCCGAACCAGATATCAACCATTTCATTATAGCCTACCCTACCACTTGCTTCCTCTTCCATTCTTGTCAATCCTCCAAAACGCCTGAAAAGAAGATGGCCACGGGACCTGCTAATGTAGAAATATTATTAGAATACTAACAATGGGTATACCATGCCTTTATCATATCATTGTTATCTTACATCACATTTACTAGATGCAATGTTACGGGAATATGGTTGTAATTATCATTGATTAATGAAATATGGAAAAGTTAGAAAAATATAAACTTTTCAAAAAACTTCTATACCTAGTCAAAAATATGTTTGTTACACAGAATTAAAACAATAAAGCCATTCTTAAAGAAGGTATAAATCAAAAAAGTATTATTACTAATTAGTTTTTTTTTTTAATTTATAGCCTGGATTTTGGCTGAAACAAGTATTTTTTGAGTTAGATTAAAAGGGAAGGGAACATTTGTCACAAGCATTGAGCGGACCTCTGACGTATATTTTCTAATTAAAATTTACACCTAGAAAGCCAACAGGGTCTACTTTGCAGAATTAATCTTGGAACAGGCCCCGTTGGAGTACAAAGGTTGCCACTTGGCAGTTCTCCATTATACCATTCTATTCAAGTTGTGGTTGAACTTTCACTTTTGCCTCTTCTCAGTTCGCCTGTCAATCCTTTACCTGCTATTCGAGAATTTACAGTCTTCAGTTAATTATGTTATTAGTTATTTGGTATATAAAGTGACTAAATATTTTTTTTTTTAAGTACAATACCGATAAATCTGATAAGTGTTCTAAAGGAAATCTGATTTAATGTCTGAAAAAAAAAACCTGTACCGCTACAAGATGAAGGGTCAGGGGTTCAGTACTTTGTAAGGAAGTATTGTTACTAGGCCAACGGTTGTACAAGGAGGTGATTTGGTCAGAATAACACTCGATCGCCAGATTTTTACCCGATTAAGGGTACCCAATTTAAGAGGCGGTTGACACAGGAGTTGGCTACAGTGTAACAGACAACAATTTTCTGCCTAGCCGGATTTGAACTCGGGTCCTTGGAGTTAGTAGCCATGTGCCTTACCCCGAAGCTATCCGCACTCCCTTTAATGTCTGAAGGTAACGTAAAATCTTGTGTAGGCATACTGATTAATGGATGAAATTCTAACATAATAAAACAACAATAAACTTTTTTGTTTTACTTTAGGTAATCCACTGATGTTTGCCTATGCGTATTGACTCAGTTTCAATCATGAAAACATTCCCAAAATCATCATATTTATACTAGAATATGTCAGTTGATATCATAGCAACAGTCAATATTAAAAATAAACTAAAAAAAAATTATTCGATTGCAGTAAGTGACATGAATTGATGTAATAAATCTTAGTTATTATATATATTCGTACATCCTCGTTTTCTTTATCAAATATTTCCAGAATGTGAGGGGTAATATATTTTAGTAAATTTGACAATTAATATGGTAATCCGGTGCCTATCAAATTGGTCAAAAACAACCAACGACCGAAACAAATACTTATATTTCAGTAATTAACATCTCTTTGTATAGGGTCGTGTTTGTGTTGTTCTTTGCCTTCCCGCTACTAATTCTCCAAATTTACCTTTGTTGTGGATACTACAACGCTACGTAACCCAGCACCCTACCGCTTCGTTAGTCCCAACGGGCACCCGAAGTGTATAGTAGAACCCATATTGTACTATACTTCTTCCATTGTCAGGCTTTAGGCTGCTGGTTAGGAACCATAGTCAAATTCATTTCATATATTTATAATGAACCATATTCATACTGTAAAGGAAAAAAAAGATGTAACGAAACCATATTTCTTGCAGGATAAATAATTGAAGTAAAAGGACCATTATTAGGGGTATTCATGATCTATGTTAAAGCGT